>NC_057806.1:520102309-520402309 GCF_018294505.1 Triticum aestivum | reverse complement strand
CCGCGGGGACCAGGAAAGGTCTCCGGCGCAAGGTTGTATCGGACTCATCGTCCAAAAACACCGAGGCGCACTCCTCCCACGAAAACGAGGAGGCGAAAGAGGAAAGTTCTCCCCCCAACCGGGCGGGGGGGGGGGGGACAAGAAAAGGAAGGCCGCCCCATTTGGGGAGGCCGAAGGGTCCAAGAAGGGAAGGACGCTCCTTCCGGACCACTCCACAATAGCCGCTTACAGCGACGAGGAGTGGTTGCCCAGGGACAAGCCCCTGGCGAAGTCGTAAGTATCCGGATACTATAATAGTTCTGGTATGTTTTGTTTTATTGCTTCTTATCATGTCAAACATGATTGTGCAGTCAATCCAAAGCCCACATCGACGTATCCTCTTCGGATGGGTCCTTGGGCCTATCGGCGATGAACAACGATTCACTCCCGAAAGCACCTTGCCCCGGCCCACGGACGACATTGAGGTGTTGTCTCAGAGGGCACCGAACCAAGGGGGGGTAATTCTGGAGGTGCCCCAAGGCGACATCCTAGATGCCGGGCGCATGTGGTGTAAGACTCCCATGGGTTCTAATGATGGGGGCCGTAGCAAGTTTGGCCCCTTGCCGGATAGTGCACCGGAACCTCCAGTGGTTCTAGATTCTGTCAGGCGATCCCTCGCTAAGGGGGGCGAGCCGTCTGTGCCGATGGCCTTTGTCCATCCAGAGGCATCAGACAACTTGTTGGAAGCGCTTCACGGCGCTTCCGTTGACGAAGAGCACCACACCATCATGAGTGCGGTGGTCGAGAAGGTTCGGTCCGCCAAAAGTGGATTGACCGAAGCATGTGCCAGCCTCCTAACAGGCTTTGAGGTAAGTAATCAAATTATGAGAAAATATCACAACATAGATAGTAGCCCCTGATGCTCTGTTCGGTGTTCCAAAGAAAGGCCAAACAAAGGATCAAATAACAATCACAGGAGTCTAATTAGAATATGTCTATGTGAATAAGCAGGCTTCGCTGCTGTCCGTTGCCACTCGCACTACGGAGGTCTCCAGACTGAAGCGGGACCTTGAGCGGTCTGAGGAAGAGCTCGGCCTTACCAAGAGGCAGCTCGAAGAGAACAAAGGTAAGTGATACCCCGTCTGTATATTGATAAAGAAAAAAGCGGTCATTAGATCATAGGATCATCATGAATTTTGCTAGGGGCCATGACCGAAGTGGCGGCCCTAAAGAAGGCGCTGTCCGAGGCCGAAGACAGAGCGGCCAAGGAGCGCATCAAGCGCGAGAAGCAAGAGGCCAAGTCAGCGAGGTTCAGCAAGAGCTCCAGGATTTTGTCAAGAAATACGAGTCCTTGGAGTGTGACTCTAAGACGCAGGGGGCGAGCTTGCGAAGGCCCTCGAGAACGCACAAAATGCCAAGGCCAATGCCCAAAAGGCCCTCCAGGAGATTCAGGCGGTCAAGAAGATAGCGGCGGGTAAGGCATTCATTATGCAAAGCAAGCATATGAAGGAGACTTTCCTTTTACTTACCCGAATTCGGATCTCTGCAGGAGCGTTCGCAGATCTACCACGCAGTGTATCGGATGCCGCGGAGTTCTACCGGGCCGAGGAAGGGACCTCGATGGAAAAGTTGTTCTGGTCCCAATATGCTGGGACCGAACATCCGATGCCCTTGAGCGACCAGCTGAAGCAACTGGTAGAGCCTCACAAGGCGGCTGAACTGGCCACGAAGGGTCTCATAGTCTGGATGTGGCCTAGCGAGCCCCTGCCTGATAGGTACTTCGGCCTGGTAAAGCGGCTTGTGAATGCCTGCCCACGGTTTGAAGTCATAAAGCGGTCCGTCTGCATTGAAGGTGCGCACAGGGCCTTTGCCCGTGCGAAAGTGCACTGGGCGAAGATGGATGCCGAAAAGCTGGTGAAGGAGGGGCCACCGGAGGGCAAGGAGCATCGCCACCCCGAAAACTATTATGACAATGTCCTGAATGGTGCCCGCCTTGTGGCGGAGGAATGTGCTAAGGATGTAATATTTGAATGAATGTACTCATGTGATCCTGTAATATGAAAATGAGTTCATGTGTGCTATATAACGCTTGCCGATTTAAAATATTACCTTCTGCGTGGCTGTTTATAAAATCTGAGAGTTGGCCAGTCGTCGGCTTCTGCCCCCATGTAACTAGTATTGAGGTGCTTGGGATAAATCTTAAACACTCTTTGTCCAAAATTTTTTGGTCCTTTAAGGAGGTGTTTAGCGCAGCGAACAAGGCAATCAGACTATACAGCTTTATCACTCTCACTTAGCCATAGAAGTCTACAATTTTAAATTTTGGCGAAGCCCCTAGTATTCAGAAGGCCGAACTTGGGGCGCTATATACGCCTAAATCGGACAAGGCCGATTCCTCACCCGAAGCAGAAAATATCTTTAAGGATTTGAGACCTCTCAAACAGCAACCATCTCTCGCCGCATCATGCCAGTCAGTTTTCGGCTTTCTCTACTGAGGTGCTCGTCCGGAAGAACCAGGACACAATCACAATAGTTCTCCCGGTGCTACCATAGCCGATATAGCGTAACGTAAGGTACCAAAACATGGGAGCCGGGCAAACCCAACTATTGACCCAAGACATGATTCGGAGTTGATGCATATAATGCTATAAGTTCGGGGTGCCGCACTGTCCAAAGTGTTCGGACTTTGTTGCCGTGTTATGGGGTACACTAAAGCCCCTGGCGCACTGGACGTACCAGAATGTACGGGTGCAATTTGCCGTAAATAAGCAGACATGGAAGAAAAAAAGATGAAGAAATGCAATAATAAGCTAATGATGTACATTGTTATTTAAATGATACGTCAAAGCATGTGTATACAAGTAGTGCAATACGCAAAAATAGGACTATTTGACATGTCCTATCCAAGGACAAGCTGCGTCTGGGTATGTAAAACAGGTATAGCGATCGTTATCGGAGACCACCTGGGGATTCCCTTGTACGTCAAAGCTTCTTGCTTCCTTGGTGTTTCCTTCCAGTGATGGGTCCGGTAATCAGGCTATCGGAGAGGGCCTTCAGAGAATACGGTCCTGAAAGGAAGAAAATGGTGAAGATATACGGGTCCTGAGGCGGTTGAGCCGCATTGTGGGTCTTGCCATAGCCGTGCCTCCGCCTATGCCCATGGTATTTTGAGTGCGTAATTATGTACGTGCGGCGCAAATTTCGCCGCTTGACTGGGACTAGGACGGAGGTCGAATAGCTAGGCGAGCTCTGAACGTGCCAGGCGATCCTGTTGCAGGGTACTCCGGACTCGCTTGAAGGTGTCCGGGGGCTTTATCGCCGAATTGGCAGTTTGCCTTAGAAGGCTGCTTTGTACTTCTGCTGCGAGGGCCACAGTGTGCTCCTCCGTACAGAACGAGCATTCTGTGTTTCCATTAACTGTTATAACCCCGCGAGGTCATGGCATTTTGAGCTTGATGTATGCATAATGTGGTACCGCATTGAATCTGGCGAATGCGGTTCGTCCAAGCAGTGTGTGATAGCCACTGCGGAAGGGGACGATATCGAAGATCAACTCCTCGCTTTGGAAGTTGTCCGGAGATCCAAAGAGCACTTCCAGTGTGATTGAGCCCACGCAACAGGCCTGTACACCTGGTATGACACCTTTAAAGGTGGTTTTTGTGGGTTTGATCCTCGAGGGGTCGATACCCATTTTGTACACTGTATCTTGATAGAGCAGGTTCAGGCTGCTGCCACCGTCCATAAGGACTCGAGTGAGGTGAAATCCATCGATGATGGGGTCAAGGTCCAATGCGGCAGAACCACCATGACGGATACTGGTAGCGTGGTCCCTGCGATCGAAAGTGATCGGACAAGAAGACCATGGGGTGAACTTTGGGGCAACTGGCTCCATCGCATAGACGTCCCTTAGTGCATGCTTCCCTTCCCGCTTGGGAATATGGGTTGCGTATATCATGTTCATCGTTTTCACTTGGGGAGGAAATTTCTTCTGTCCTCCTGTGTTTGGCGGCCGGGGCTCCTCCTCATCGTCGTTTTGCATCCCCTTTTCCTTGTTTTCAGCATTCAACTTGCCGGCCTGTTTGAACACCCAACATTCTCTGTTGGTGTGGTTGACTGGTTTATCGGGGGTGCCGTGAATTTGACACGAGCGATCGAGTATGCGGTCCAAACTGGATGGGCCCGGATTGCTTCTTTTGAACGGCCTTTTCCGCTGACCGGATTTAGAGCCACTGAATCTGGCATTGACTGCCGTGTCTTCGGCGTTGTCGCCGTTGTTGCGGCGCTTGTGTCTGTTGCGACATGGCTTGCTGTTCCTGTCTTTGGCATCTGAATTGCCAGTATTTCTTGATGTGTTGTTGCTGCAAGCCAGCCAGCTGTCCTCGCCCACACAAAAGCGGGTCATGAGTGTCGTGAAGGCTGCCATGGACTTCAGCTTCTCTTGGCCGAGGTGTCGGGCGAGCCACTCGCCGCGGATGTTATGCTTAAATTCCGCTAAGGCCTCGGCATCCGGACAGTCGACAATTTGGTTCTTTTTAGTTAGGAACTGAGTCCAGAATTTCCTGGCTGACTCCCCAGGCTATTGGGTTATGTGACTCAAGTCATCAGCATCCGGTGGTCGCACATACATGCCCTGGAAGTTGTCAAGGAATGCGTCTTCCAAGTTCTCCCAACTGCCAAGGGAGTTTGCCGGCAGGCTATTCAGCCAATGCCGATCCGGCCCTTTGAGTTTTAGTGGGAGGTACTTGATGGCATGTAGATCGTCACCGCGGGCCATGTGGATGTGGAGGAGGAAATCTTCAATCCATACCGCGGGGTCTATTGTACCATCATATGATTCAATGTTCATGGGTTTAAACCCTTCTGGGAATTCGTAATCCATTACTTCATCGGTGAAGCATACGGGGTGTGTGGAGCCTCTGTGCCGGGCTATATCACGATGCAGTTCATACGAGTCTTGTTTGCTGTATTCGGCCCGGCCGGATTTGCTTTTAGTATATCTGACGTGACGATCGTCGTCATGCGTTGGGGCGCGCCCCCGTGATCCGTAGATCGATCTTGTATGTCCTGCTTTGTTTTCCAATACGTCTCACAGGTCCCTTGTGTAGCCCCAGGCCTTGGTGTTTTTGTTTAACTCGCGACGGGGTGCGGGCTGGACTTCGGGCTGATATGCCGCTTTGTCTCGGCCATGAGGTGGCCGGTCAGCCGCATCATACACTGGTAGTGTAGGCTTTAATGCTTCCTCCTTGAGTTGGGGTAGCAACCTGCGCTTTGGGTAACTTTTGGTTGGGCGCTTGAGTTTGTATTCCTTGGCTGCCAGGACCTCGGTCCATCTATCCCCTAGTAGATCTTGACCAGCTTGAAGCTGCTGCTGCTTTTTCTTTAGGCTTTTTTCTGTGGCTATAAGCCGACGCTTGAAGCGCTCCTGCTCGACAGGATCCTCAGGCACGTTAAATTCTTCATCGCCGAGGCTCACCTCGTCTTCGGAGAGGGGCATGTAATTGTCATCCTCTGATTCTCCGTATGTCGCCTGTTCCTTAGGGCTAGCTTGCCCATCCTCCCTCTCGAAGCCTGGCTGGAGGGGATTGTCTTCGTCTTCGGCACTGTCCGCAGCGTTATTGTCTCTTCTGCCGGTATCGCAACTTTTGCTATGGCGGGGCTTAGAGCGGCGCCGATGACGCCGGTGCTTAGATTGCTTCTCGAGGGGATTATCCTCCGTTGCCTTATTACCATCGCTTTCTTTGGGTGTGTCCACCATATATATGTCATATGATGAGGTGGCTGTCCAGCGCCCTGTGGGCGGTGGTTCCAATTCTTCTCCTGCATCGTCATCCATATCGTCGATGTCTTCGGAGCCGAAATCAAGCATGTCGGTTAAGTCGTCGACAGTGGCTATTAAGCGGGTGGTGGGTGGTTAATGAATTTCTTCGTCATCCGCTTCCCACTCAAGCCGGACATAGTTCGTCCAAGGGTCTTCTGACAAGGAGAGAGACCTCAATGAATTTAGCACGTCGCTCAAGGGCGAATGCTAAAAGATATCCGCGGAGGTAAATTCCATGATCGGTGCCCAATCAGATTTGATAGGCACGGACGCAAGTGGTTCGGAGCCTGTGGCCGGGGACGAATCCAAGGGTCCGATGACACAGGTCTCATAGGAGGTGAAGTCAGTATTTGGCTCTATCGCCGCTGAGTGTGCGGCCTTCGTGGCGGGGTCCATCCACCCGTCCTCGGACGACACACGATCTGTTCCGGATTGAGGGCCAGAGTAGCCGCAGGTGTGATCTCCCGAACACCGTCTGACGGCAGGGCTAAGTCATGCTCGTCGTGACTGTGCGACGCACCTGACATGGGCTCGAATCCGTCGAAGATCAAGTCTCCGCGGATGTCGGCAGTATAGTTCAAGCTTCCAAACCTGACCTGATGGCCAGGGGTGTAGCTCTCGATCTGCTCCAGATGGACAAGCGAGTTGGCCCGCAGTACGAAGCCGCCGAATACGAAGATCTGTCTGGGGAGAAAAACCTCACCCTGGATCTCGTCGTTGCCGATGATCGAAGGAGCCATGAAGCCTTTATGGTGATGGCATAGTGGAACTCTCAATGAAAGCACCAATGTCGGTGTCAAAACCGGCGGATCTCGGGTAGGGGGTCCCGAACTGTGCGTCTAAGGCTGATGGTAACAAGAGGCGGGGGACACAATGTTTACCCAGGTTCGGGCCCTCTTAATGGAGGTAATACCCTACTTCTTGCTTGATTGGTCTTGATGATATGAGTATTACAAGAGTTGATCTACCATGAGATCATAGAGGCTAAACCCGATAAGCTAGCCTACGATTATGATTGTTCTTGTCCTACGGACTAAACCCTCCGGTTTATATAGACACCGGAGGGGGCTAGGGTTACACATAGTCAGTTACAGAGAAGGAGATCTACATATCTGAATCACCAAGCTTGCCTTCCACGCAAAGGAGAGTCCCACCCGGACACGGGGCGAAGCCTTCAATCTTGCATCTTCATAGTCCAACAGTCCGGCCAAAGTATATAGTCCGGCTGTCCGAGGACCCCCTAATCCAGGACTTCCTCAAATAGTGCCATACATTTCTCCCATCTAGCTTTGTCCCTTAATGGCATTATGTTATAAGCATACACCTTTCTACAACTCTCCACGGTATAGCACATATGGACCATGCTTCCCAGTTCAATTCATTCATGTCTGAAACAAGCTATACAGAATGATGGCATGGGATGGCAGACAACTCCCACTTTTTGCCTTCACAGCTATTCATATTCAGATCCACCAGATAAATGTTGTTGAAAGATGTCACCTGTAAAACTTCTTTACCGGCTTTTTGAAGGGAAAACTTTGTTTTTGCAACTCTAGTTTTTGCCAACTTTTCCTATGCCACTCTAGGATTTGACATCTCACTTTTGCCACTCTTAGCTTTTGAGAATACATCACAAATGTCATTCCGTGGCAAAAATGCTAATTTTTCATTTCACTTTTGCCACTCTTAGCTTTTGACATGTATCACAATTGCCACTCTAAATTTTTTGCTTTTGCCACAAAATGGCAAAAGTGATATATTATCAAATGCTAAGAGTGCCAAAAGTGAAATGTCAAATTCTAGAGTGGCATAAGCAAAGTTGGCAAAAACTAGAGTGGAAAAAACAAAGTTTTCCCCCTTTTGAACCATACAATGAGCAGCACATTCAACATATTTATCAAGCTTTTTCTGGATCTTTGGGCAGAGTCTCCCAGTACACTTATCTGATTCTTTTTCTTTGGAAACAATTATGTGAGATTGATACGTCTCCAAAGTATCTATAATTTTTTATTGTTCCATGCTATATTATCTACTATTTTGGACTATATTGGGCTTTATTTTCCACTTTTATATTATTTTTTGGGACTAACCTATTAACCGGAGGCCCAGCCCAGAATTGTTGTTTTTTTGCCTATTTCAGTGTTTCGAAGAAACGGAATATCAAACGGAGTCCAAACGGAATAAACCTTCTGGAACGTGATTTTCTTCCCGAATATGACCCAGGTGACTTGGACCCTATGCCAAGCAAGCTTCGAGGTGGGCACGAGGTAGGGGGCGCGCCCTATACTCCCAGGTGCGCCCCCACCCTCGTGGGCCCACCGAAGCTCCACCGACGTATTTCTTCCTCCTATATATACCTACGTACCCCCAAACAAATAGGGACGGAGCCACAAACCTAATTCCACCGCCGCAACTTTCTGTATCCACGAGATCCCATCTTGCGGCCTATTCCGGAGCTCCGCCGGAGAGGGCCGTCATCACGGAGGGCTTCTACATCATCATAGCCTCTCCGATGAAGTGTGAGTAGTTTACCTCAGACCTTCGGGTCCATAGTTATTAGCTAGATGGCTTCTTCTCTCTTTTTGGATCTTAATACAAAGTTCTCCCCCTCTCTTGTGGAGATCTATTCGATGTAATCTTCTTCTTTTTTGCGGTGTGTTTGTTGAGACCGATCAATTGTGGGTTTATGATCAAGTCTATCTATGAATAATATTTCAATCTTCTCTGAATTCTTTTATGTATGATTGGTTATCTTTGCAAGTCTCTTCGAATTATCCGTTTGGTTTGGCCAACTAGATGGTAGTTCTTGCCATGGGAGAAGTGCTTAGCTTTGGGTTCGATCTTGCGGTGTCCTTTCCCAGTGACAGAAGGGGCAGCAAGGCACGTATTGTATCGTTGCCATCGAGGATAACAAGATGGGGTTTATTTCATATTGCATGAATTTATCTCTCTCCATCATGTCATCTTGCTTAAAGCGTTACTCTGTTTTTAACTTAATACTCTAGATGCATGCTGGATAGCGGTCGATGAGTGGAGTAATAGTAGTAGATGCAAAATCGGTTCGATCTACTTGTCACGGACGTGATGCCTATATACATGACCATGCCTAGATATTCTCATAACTATGCTCAATTCTGTCAATTGCTCAACAGTAATTTGTTCGAATACTTATGCTCTTGAGAGAAGCCAGTAGTGAAACCTATGGCCCCCAGGTCTATTCGCATCATATCAATCTCCATCACTTTAATCTTGCCTTGCTTTTTACTTTGCCTTTTACTTTTTACTTTGCATCTCTATACCAAAAATACCAAAAAATTATATCTATCAGATCTCACTCTCGTAAGTGACCGTGAAGGGATTGACAACCCCTAATCGCGTTGGTTGCGAGTAGCTATTGTTTTGTGCAGGTACGAGGGACTTGAGAGTGGCCTCCTACTGTATTGATACCTTGGTTCTCAAAAACTGAGGGAAATACTTACACTACTCTGCTGCATCATCCTTTCCTCTTCGGGGAAATCCAATGCAAGCTCAAGAGGTAGCAGAAATATCTTGTCATGAATGTTCTTTAACATTGACACCATTGGTAGTGGATACGTCTCCAACATATCTATAATTTTTGATTGTGCCATGCTATTATATTATCTGTTTTGGATGTTTTATATGCATTAATATGCTATTTTATATTATTTTTGGGACTAACCTATTAATCTAGAGCCCAGTGCCAGTTTCTATTTTTCTTTGTTTTTGAGTTTTACAGAAAAGGAATATCAAACCGAGTCCAAACGAGCTAAAAATTTACGGTGATTTTTTGATGGACTGGAAGAAGCCCACGGAGCATTGGAGTTGGACCTGAAGCTTCACGAGGAAGCGACAAGGGTGGAGGGCGCGACCCCTATCTTGTCGTTGCCTCGTGGACCCCCCTGACGTGAAACTGATGCCAAAAATCCTATAAATCCTGAAACCCCCAGAAAGAAACCTAGATCTGGAGTTCCGCCGCCGCAAGCCTCTATAGCCATGAAAAACCAATCGGGAGCCCGTTCCGGCACCCTGCCAGAGGGGGAAACCATCACCGGAGGCCATCTTCATCATCCCGGCGGTCTCCATGACAAGGAGGGAGTAGTTCACCCTCGGGGCTGAGGGTATGTATCTCTCTCTCTCTCTCTCTCTCTCTCTCTCTCTCTCGTGTTCTTGATATGGCACGATCTTGATGTACCGCGAGCTTTGTTACTATAGTTGGATCATATGGTGTTTCGCCCCTCCATCTTCTTGTGATGAATTGAGTTTTACATTTGAGGTTTCACTATTATCGAATTGAGTACTATTATGGATTTGCGAACACTTGATGTATGTCTTGCGTGGGATACCCATGGTGACAATGGGGTGTTCTATTGATTCACTTGATGTATGTTTTGTCACTAAACTCACGAATTCCCGAGGTGACATTGGGGTAATCTATGCATATGGGTTGATGCACGTTTTCGTCCTTGTTTCTCCGGTGGAAATCTTGGGGCACTCTTTGAAGTTCTTTCTGTTGGATTGAATATTATGAATCTGAAGTTGTTTGATGCATATCGTATAATTGACCCACGTATACTTGTGGTGACATGGAAGTATCTAGGTGACATTAGGGTTGGTTGATGTGTACCATATGGTGTTATTTTACTACGAACTCTATGGCTGTTTGTGACACTTATAGGAATAGCTCAATGGATTGATCGGAAAGAATAACTTTGTGGTGGTTG
Source organism: Triticum aestivum (assembly GCF_018294505.1). NCBI lineage: Eukaryota > Viridiplantae > Streptophyta > Magnoliopsida > Poales > Poaceae > Triticum > Triticum aestivum. The sequence goes on along the minus strand of NC_057806.1, from coordinate 520,391,770 downwards.
CATACCCTACAAGCAATTTCATCTTATGTTCTCCGCGATAGGAACTTTGGAGTGACTCATTGTTGCACGTTGAGGGATTCTTATATGATCTAATTATATTATCATTGTTGAGAGAGTTTTCACTAGTGAAAGTATGAACCCTAGGCCTTGTTTCCAAGCATTGCAATACCGTCTTTGCTCACTTTTGTTACTAGTTACCTTGCTGTTTTTATATTTTTCAGATTACAAAAACCTATATCTACCATCCATATTGCACTTGTATCACCATCTCTTCGCCGAACTAGTGCACCTATACAATTTACCATTATATTGGGTGTGTTGGGGACACAGGAGACTCTTTGTTATTTGGTTTCAGGGTTGTTTGAGAGAGACCATCTTCATCCTACGCCTCCCACGGATTGATAAACCTTAGGTCATCCACTTGAGGGAAAATTGCTACTGTCCTACAAAACTCTGTGCTTGGAGGTCCAACATGAGTCTACAAGAAGAAGGTTGCATAGTAGACATCAGTAGTTCTCTTGCCTCCAATATATAACTGCAATTAATAGTGGGTGTCATGGAATAGTTTTCAAGTACTACTGAAATGCAATTTACAATGAATGACATGGCATGGTTTTGAACTAATATGTGACTACAATTCGTAGTGAGGGGATTCACATGATTTTGAACTAATAAGTAGCTATAATTCATAATTATATATCGATGGATTAATTGGAAGCTAACCTATTGAAAACTTCTGACATGTTTAACAAGATACCACACTTTGGGAATGTGCTGAAAAAAGCCTTAATCCATGTTCTTGGCTCCAATCCCTCAACCCATTCATAAGCCTCCTGACTGTGTGCCCTTAACTTTTTGATGTTTTTCTGGTATTCAATCTCATTTGTGTATCTTGCAATTGCCCAAATATCACTCTTCAACTGCTCTCCCTTATGCAATTTGTGGAAATTTTGGTAGATGTGCCTAACACAAAATCTATGCTCAGAATCTGGGAAAACCTTTTTCATTGCAACTATTAGACCATGGCGAAGTATAGTAAGAGTTATGCAAACTGAAATTAATTCAATGAGCACTAAAATGAAAAGGAACACCTACTAACCTTCTGCTTATCACTCATTATAGTGTAAGGAGATGTGTTGCATATATTGAGATAATCCTTGAGTGATGCTAAGAACCACTCCTAGCTGCTCATACGCTCCACCTCACAAAAGCCAAAAGCTATTGGAAATATACAGTCATTGGGGTCAATAGACATAGTTGTAAGCCAATTCCTTTTGTACCTAATCTTAATGTGACAACCATTGAGAAATATTATGGGCCTACAACCAGCAAGAAACCATCTCTTGCAAGCATCTATTGACCACTACAAAGTTGAGAAATGATCTTGTGCAATCTAGTTTTCTCATCTATCACTTCCTTTGTGCAAAGGAAAAACTTGCTGCCTGGGTTAGTTCTTCTAAGCTCCTGCCCATAATCCCACATCCATTTGAATTGGTCATCATCTTCACCTCTAATCTCCTTAACAACTGCTCTCCTCGCCCTTCCCAATTTGAATCTAGTTGAAATCATGTTGTATTCAACCTGCACTTTGTCTTGGGATTTCTTAAAGGACATTTTCTCATTATCTCTGAACACTTTCCTGATCTTTCTTGTAAGAAAAGGTGTAGTCAACACTTTGAGATCCCAAGCTTTAGTGCAGGTGTATTTACCTTGAAATTTCTTGATTGCAATGCTACTTGTCCTGTTATCCTTGCCTGCCTTCATATACCAAGAGCAGCCTTATTTGCATACAACAAATAATGTAGTTGTTGTATTTCTTGTCTTCCTTATTACCACTCTATTTATAACACTATAAGTACTGATAGCAAGTCTGAGCTCCTTCATGTCTCCAAAAATCATGCCAAGCCTGAAAGCTGGTGCGTTCAAGTCAGTCTCTAGGTTAAGTGCTCTAAAATAGTATTTAAGTTTTTCCCTTTCTTATTTGCTCAGATCCAAGTGACTATCATCTAGTGCATCGTTAGGTAGTTCTGCTTCAATGCCAGGTATGAACTTACTCTCTCTATGATCATCAACTTCTTTGTCCACATTCTTGTCAAACAGATCATCATCACCATCTTCTGCACCAAAGTCACTATCATAGAACTCCTCATCTGTTTCTTCATCACAAACATCCACTTGTCCCTTGGCCTCACTACTTTGTCCTCCTTCCATTTCCTCTGCAGCATCACCAACACCTGAACTTGATCCTTCACCAAAGTACATGGACCTACTAACTCTCTTTACTCTCTTCTGTTTTGGACTCTTAGGATATTCAGAGGACAATGCAACTTCTTTCCCTTCCAATCTTTTGTGGGGGTTATAACTCTGGGCAACTCAGGAGCTTCATCTAGCAGCACATCTTCTTTGGTCAGAGTTTCCAAAGTATCACCATGGTCAACAATCAATAGCAAATTCTTGTGCTCAATTTTTGTTGAAATCATTAACAAGATATCTGCATCACATACAATCTCTTTCAGTCCATCAGCTACTGACTTTCCAGGCTGGCACCAATAAACATCAAGCTTGTCCATAGCTTTGTCATAACCTAGTTGCTTGAGAAAACCATCAATCCATAGCAGTGACCAAGTGTCACTATCACAATTACCAAAACAGTCCAATTCATAGTCCATACAAGTCATGTTGCAATTGGTTCCACAAAAAAAATCCTTTTGGTGTATTTGGATAGTGAAAAGGCCATCAAAAGATCCTGCAATTAGTAATGCATCTTCATTTGTCAAACCATTTAACATGCTACAAACTACTGAAGCTGGCAAAATTTTTAGTAAACTAATTCTATCATGCAGTTTAGGCTGTGTTTGACAACAAAATATTGTTAATAACTAAGTATTAATATTTTACAGTATTTTAATATGTTGGCATAAGATACCATGGTTTTCATATATCAGAGGATTTTGGAGCATCAATAATGCAGAGGATCTGTTTGGCACCACCATGTGTAGGGATGCAAAATTGATGGCATGCAAACTGTATTAGCTATATAGCCACATACACTAAGAAGCTAGCTAGGCATTGAATGCAAATTGCGTACAATCTCTAGTTGGCCATGCATACACTAAACGACCATGCAAACTAGCTAGCTAGCCGCTTGAATGAATAAATACCATGCACAAGGATGTGGGTTGTTGCAAGCAATTGGCAAAGAAGATATGGATGAACGACCGTGCATAAGGATCAGGGCTATTGCAAATAATTAGTGAAGAAGAGGACGGGCGACAGACTCACATTCTTATCGCTGATCGCATTCTACACTGAACGACCATGTTAACTGAAAGTGTTCTAAAATATTGTTAACTGAATCTATCAAAATATTGAGTTAAAACAGAGTGTCCAATGCATAGCTCTGTTAACTCAATTTTGAACTCAAACTTTCCAGATTTATGTTACCCAAAAGATTCCCCTGAATTACTATTTGTAAGTGCATCTAGTGCCTCTTAGTGGTTTTGGTGTATTGAAGACTTATAGGTTAAGGGACTAATGTGTTTATAAGTGTAGACATGTCTATAAGTCTATGAGGAGTTTGATATTTACAGAGAAAGTCGACACCTAAAAATGAATGTATTCAACTGAAGACTTTGGATTTCTGAAGACTTTGAAAGTGAAGAATTTGGTGTGATCCTGAAGACTTGACATTCATGCGAGGATTATGAAGCATGAAGACTTTTGTTTTCACAGTTTTGTTTTTCTCTTTCTTAAGTCATAGGAAACACCATACTGTTAAAGGGGGTCAAGGTAAAACTAAGGAAACATTTTCCAAGTGATGCTCATCTCAAAATCCTACACCTACCAATCCCTTCGAGTGAAGTCATTGGAAAACTCGTACAGTTTTGTCAATTTCTTTAGTGACTGAGACGAAGATCTTATGGTTTCTAAGGAATTTGCTCTGGCTGAGGAGTTAGGAATTCACCTGTGCGGATTGCCTACAAGTGAGGAACATGATAGCCCCGAGGAATTTGATAGCCAAATTTCCGACAGTTGCTGTGCTACGCGCCAGCTGTCCCAAAATATCTTCCCACCTAATGGTCATATCATTGAAGGGCATTTATGTCTTATCATGTCGGGATGCTTCCTAGGCTATAAATAGCCGCCCCTACCACAACTAGCTGGTTGGCTGCTCCGCGAGAAACTGACACTTGTCATTGAGAGCATCCCATCCTACAAGGACTTTGAGCGAAAATCATCAAGTGAGGAAAAACCCAAAACCCAAACCAAACACCTACAAACCCAAAGTGATTGAGCATCACTGAAGAGATTGTTCTTGTGTGGAACCAACACTTGTTACCTTTGAGCACTGTGCACCCTTTAGATGGTTAGGCGTCATGGTCTAGAGCATCCAAGAGGAAATTGTGGATCGCCGAGTGACCGAGTCTGTGAAGGTTTGGAAGTCACCTGAAGACTTACCACGAGTGATTGGGCGAGGTCTGTGTGACCTTAGCTCAAGGAGAATACGGTGAGGACTGTGTGTCCGGGGCTGTGTGTCCTCAGGTTTAAATACATAGCCGCTCCAACCAGACGTACGACTGTCACAACAGTTAGAACTGGTCTACCAAATCATCATCTTCACCAAGATACTGGTTCTATTTCCTTAACTCTTTCATTTCCCCGATTCTGTGTAGAAGTACCTGATCGTTACTGATGAAGACTTCGATTGAAGACTTTCTCAATTTCCTCAATGCTATTTCTTTAGTTAGTTTGTCTTCAGCCTGCTTATCCTGTGTTTATGCTACCTGTACTCTATCCTTGTTTTCATTTCATCACGATGACTGTGCTACTACTTTGTTATGCTTGCATCTAAGTTCTTATTTCGCTGTTAAGTAGTTCATTGCTTAGGAATTTCCTCACCCTGAAATTCCTCAGTGATGAATTTGTAAAAATCGCCTATTCACTGATACGTCTCCAACGTATCTATAATTTTTGATTGTTCCATGCTATTATATTATCTGTTTTGGATGTTGAATGGGCTTTAATATGCACTTTTATATTATTTTTGGGACTAACCTATTAACCAAATGCCTATTTCAGTGTTTCGCAGAAAAGGAAGATCAAACGGAACGAAACCTCTGCAAGGATATTTCTTGGAACAAATGCAACCCAGGAGACTTGGAGTACAAGTCTGGAAGTCCGCGAAGCTTCCACGAGGCAGGGGAGCGCGTCTAGGAGGGGTAGGCGCGCCCCCACCCTCGTGGGCCCCACAAAGCTCCACCGACGTACTTCTTTTGCCTATATATACCCATGTAGCCTAAAAACATCCAGGAGAGATACGCAAACCACTTTTCCACCGTGGCAACCTTATGTACCCGTGAGATCCCATCTGGGGCCTTTTCCGGCGATCTGCCAGAGGGGGATTCGACCACGGAGGGCTTCTACATCAACACCATAGCCTCTCCGATGATGTGTGAGTAGTTTACCACCGACCTTCGGGTCCATATCTATTAGCTAGATGGCTTCTTCTCTCTCTTTGGCTCTCAATACAAAGTTTTCCTCGATGTTCTTGGAGATCTATTCGATATAATACTCTTTTGTGGTGTGTTTGCCGAGATCCGATGAATTGTGGGTTTATGAATTTGATTATATATGAATATTATTTGGTTCTTCTCTGAATTCTTATATGCATGATTTGATATCTTTGCAAGTCTCTTCAAATTATCGGTTTAGTTTGGCCTACTAGATTGATCTTTCTTGCAATGGGATAAGTGCTTAGTTTTGGGTTCAAGCTCGTGGAGTCCTTTCCCAGTGATAGCAGGGGCAGCAAGGCACGTATTGTATTGTTGCCATCGAGGATTAAAAGATGGGGTTTATATCATATTGCTTGAGTTTATCTCTCTACATCATGTCATCTTGCCTAATGCGTTACTCTGTTCTTATGAACTTAATACTCTAGATGCATGCTGGATAGCAGTCGATGTGTGGATTAATAGTAGTAGATGCAGAATCATTTCGGTCTACTTGACACGGATGTGATGCCTATATTCATGATCATTGCCATAGATATCATCATAACTATGTACTTTTCTATCAATTGCTCAGTAGTAATTTGTTCACCCACCGTAATACATGCTATCATGAGAGAAGCCACTAGTGAAACCTATGCCCCCTGGGTCTAGTTTACATCATATAAATTTCCGATCTATAATTCTAGTTTACTATTTATTTTGCAATCTTTATTTTCCAATCTATACAACAAAAATACCAAAAATATTTATCTTATTATCTTTATGAGATCTCACTCTTGCAAGTGGCTGTGAAGGGATTGACAACCCCTTTATCGTGTTGGTTGCAATGTTCTTGATTGTTTGTGCGGTTACTAGGCGACTTGCGCGTAGTCTCCTACTGGATTGATACCTTGGTTCTCAAAAACCGATGGAAATACTTACGCTACTTTGCTGCATCACCCTTTCCTCTTCAAGGGAAAACCAACGCATGCTGAAGAGGTAGCAAGAAGGATTTCTTGCGCCGTTGCCGGGGAGATCTACGCTCAACTCAAGACATACCAAGTACCCATCACAAACTCTTATCCCTCGCATTACATTATTTGCCATTCGCCTCTCGTTTTCCTCTCCCCCACTTCACCTTTGCCGTTTTATTCGCCCTTTTTTCCGTTCGCCTCTTTTCACTCGGTTCATGTGTGATTGTGTGTTGGATTGATTATTTGTCATGATGGCTCAAGATAATACTAAATTATGTGACTTTTCCAATACCAACAACAATGATTTTATTAGCACTCCGATTGCTCCTATTACCGATGCCGAGTCTTGTGAAATTAATGCTGATTTGTTGAATCTTGTCATGAAAGATCAATTTTCTGGCCTTCCTTGTGAAGAAGCCGCTACCCATCTAAACAACTTTGTTGATTTGTGCGATATGCAAAAGAAGAAAGATGTGGATAATGATATTGTTAAATTGAAGCTATTTCCGTTTTCACTTAGAGATTGTGCTAAAACTTGGTTCTCTTGTTTGCCTAAAAATAGTATTGATTCATGGAATAAGTGCAAATATGCTTTTATCTCTAAGTATTTTCCTCCCGCTAAGATCATCTCTCTTAGAAACGATATTATGAATTTTAAGCAACTTGATCATGAGCATGTTGCAAAAGCTTGGGGGATGATGAAATTAATGATACGTAATTTCCCTACACATGGTTTGAATTTATGGATGATTATACAAATTTTTTATGCCAGATTGAATTTTGCTTCTAGAAATCTTTTAGATTCAGCCGCGGGAGGCACTTTTATGGAAATCACTTTAGGAGAACCTACTAAACTCCTAGATAATATTATGGTTAATTATTCTCAATGGCATACTGAAAGGTCCACTAGTAAAAAGGTTCATGTGATTGAAGAGATTAATGTTTTGAGAGGAAAGATGGATGAACTTATGAAATTATTTGCTAATAAGAGTGTTTCTTCTGATCCTAATGATATGCCTTTGTCCACTTTGATTGAGAATAATAATGAATCTATGGGTGTGAATTTTGTTGGTAGGAATAATTTTGGTAATAACGCGTATAGAGGAAATTTTAATTCTAGGCCATTTCCTAGTAATTCCTCTAATAATTATGGTAATTCCTACAACAATTCTTATGGAAATTTTAATAAGATGCCCTCTAATTTTGAGACTGGTGTTAAGGAATTTATGAATTCGCAAAAGAATTTCAATGCTTTGATTGAAGAAAAATTGCTTAAAATTGATGAGTTGGCTAGGAACATGGATACAATTTCTGTTGATGTTGATTCTTTGTGTAACACCCCGTATGTAACTTGCCTTATTTGTATTTCAACTCTTGCCATTTCCGGCACTAAGTTATTTTATTTCCTCATTGTTGGGTTTTTCCTTCGTGTCGTTTTGTCTTTGTCATGCATCTCACATCATGTCATCATGTGCATCGCATTTGCATACGTGTTCGTCTCATGCATCCAAGTATTTTCCTCATTGTCCGTTTTGCATTCCAGCGCTCCTATGTCCTCCGGTGTCCCTTTCAACCTCTTTTCGTGTGTGGGTGCTAAAAGTTTTCAGATTTGACCAAGACTTGTCATGCGGCCTTGGTTTACTACCGGTAGACCGCCTGTCAACTTTCGTGCCATTTGGACTTCGTTTGACACTCCAACGGTTAACCGAGGGACCGAAAAGACCTCGTGTGTGTTGCAGCCCAACACCCCTCCAAAGTGGCCCAAAACCTACCTAAACCTCCTCCATCACCTAGGCCGTTCGATGACGATCGCGTGGCCGCAAACCGCACCTCATTTGGAGCTTCCTAGCTCCCTCTACCCCTATATATATAACCCCCCCATTTCAATTCATGGGCGAAACCCTAGAGAGACTCCACCCGCCGCCGCCGGACAAAAATCCCAGGCCAGACATGTCCGTTTTCCTCCCGCCACCGCCACGTGGCACCGCCTGATTCGCCCGCCCGGGTGCCCACATCGCCGCCGACCCCGCGGCCCCGCAAGCCCATGCAGGGCCCTCCCGGCCCGGCTCCTCCCGCGACCCGCACCGGCCAGGCGCACCGCCCGTGCCGCCCGCTGGCGTTCATCTCTGCCGCGCTGCCTTTTGCTCCGGCCGCCGCGGCCTGCCTCACCGGCGACCGCACCAGGGAGTCGCCGCCTCCTTCTGACGCCGCTCGACGTGTCCCCGAGCTCCGGCGCCGCGTCCCCGAACTCCGGCGCCGCGTCCCCGAGCCCCATCGCCGCGTCCCCGCGCTCCGGCCTCCTCCTCAATCTCCGGCGAACAGGTTTCCGGCAAACATCGGGGTGCGCATCACTACAGTGCTGGCCGGATCTCCGATCTGGAAAACCTTAATCTCGGGGTTGACCTTTTCCCCTCTCCCTAGTATTTTTTTGCATACCTTGACGCATCATAACTTCCTCGCCATGGCTCCGATTCGTGCATGTAGCATATCGAAATGTTCGTCTCGAAGAGTACTCCATTTCATCTCATTGCATCATTTTCATTTGAGCTCATGTTGATGCCCGAAATGCTGTTGGAAGAGGGCTATGTGTTGATAGTTTCAGATCTGTTTCAGCAAATGCACTTTTGTCATTTTTGCCATGATTAATGTGTGCATGATATGATCCTGAGCTCTACATGAGTTTTGAAGTATGCCATGTTATCTTTACAAGGGTGTATGCCATGTATTTTTGTGATCTCTGTGGTGACTAGCACAAGCATGCGAAGTAGCTTACTTAATGTTGCTGATTTCAGGGACTTTGAATTTCACTAAGTCCTTGTCCTGCTGTAATTTTTATGCCATGTGTTCTCGTCGAATCTGTTAACGATAATTGCTATGTTCATGTGGTTGCAATTGTATTTTCTGATCCCTTTTGGCTTATGGTCAGTAAGGGACTTTTGTTGTATGCTTTGAGTAGCTTCATGCCATTCCTTGCTTTGCCATGATATGTTCCTGTAGCATGTTGTTACCTTGCTCTAAACATTGCTTCCTGGTGTTAAATTCCTGACATGCTGTTAATTCCACTAAGTCTGAAACCTGATATCTTTTGCACTTTTGCCATACTTGTTTGAACCTGCTAATGAGTGAATTAGCCGTAGCTCAGTGTTCATCTTTTGTGCATCATGAGTGGATCCCTGCCATGTATTTTGTTGCTATGTTGGAGTGCTGTAGCAAGTTGTTCTTGATGCATTTAGATGGTCTCGTGATGTTAATCGCAGACCGGTGCCATATTTGTTTTGCTTGTCATTTCCAAACCGTGCATCCATTTCTGGCGATCTTTATATCGATTTCGACCGAAATCAACCCCTCTTTCCAGTGGCACTCTTGGTTTTCCAAGTTGAGGCCAGGTTCAATCATTCCTTTCTAAATCATACATATGCATCGCATACCGCATCCCACATATCATACCATGTTTTGCATCATGTTGTTTGAGCATTGCACGTGGTTGATTGTGTATCCCTTTGCTTGTTGTTCTTTCTTGGGTAGAGCCAGGAGACGAGTACATGATCGAGGAGCCCGTTGAGAACGCTTACGAGGATCAAGGCAACTCTGAGAACTTTGCAGGCAAGATGACGATACCCTCGAAATCACTTCTATCTTTGCTTGCTAGATGCTCGCTCTTTTGCTATGCCTATGCTATGATACCTACCACTTGCTCATCATGCCTCCCACATTGCCATGTCAAACCTCTAACCCACCTTGTCCTAGCAAACCATTGTTTGGCTATGTTACCGCTTTGCTCAGCCCCTCTTATAGCGTTGCTAGTTGCAGGTGAAGATTGGAGATCGTTCCTTGTTGGAACATGTTTATTGTTGGGATATCATTATATTATCTTGTTTATCTTAATGCACATATATACTTGGTAAAGGGTGGAAGGCTCGGCCTTATGCCTAGTGTTTTGTTCCACTCTTGCCGCTCTAGTTTCCGTCATATCGGTGTTATGTTTCCGGATTTTGCGTTCCTTACACGGTTGGGTTATAATGGGAACCCCTGGGCAGTTCGCCTTGAATAAAACTCCTCCAGCAATGCCCAACATTTTTTTACCATTCGCCACCTAGCCTCTTTTTCCCTTGGGTTTCCGGAGCCCAAGGGTCATCTTTCTTAAACCCCCGGGCCAGTGCTCCTCTGAGCGTTGGTCCAAAACTAGAGCCCCTTGCAGCGCCACCTCGGGGAAACTCGAGGCCTGGTTTTAGTTGTATGGATTGCTTATCCGGTGTGCCCTAAGAACGAGATATGTGCAGCTCCTATCGGGACTTGTCGGCACATTCGGGTGGTGTTGCTGGACTTGTTTTACCATTGTCGAGATGTCTTGTAACCGGGATGCCTAGTCTGATCGGATTGTCTTGGGAGAAGGAATATCCTTCGTTGATCGTGAGAGCTTGTGATGGGCTAAGTTGGGACTCCCCTTCAGGGAATTGATCTTTCGAAAGCCGTGCCCGCGGTTATGGGCAGATGCGAATTTGTTAATGTTCGGTTGTAGAAAACCTGAAACTTAACTTAATTAAAATGCACCAACCGCGTGTGTAGCCGTGATGGTCTCTTCTCGGCGGAGTCCGGGAAGTGAACACGGTGTTGGAGTAATGTTTGACGTAGGTTGTTCTAGGATCACTTCTTGATCATAGTTGTTCGACTATGCCTTTGCCTTCTCTTGTCGCTCTCTTTTGCGTATGTTAGCCACCATATATGCTAGTCGCTTGTTGCAGCTCCACCTCATACTTTTACCATTCCTATAAGCTTAAATAGTCTTGATTGTGAGGGTGTGAATTGCTGAGTCCCCGTGACTCACATATTACTTCCAAAACCAGATGCAGGGACCGATGATACCGCTCCAGGTGATTCGACTGGTCTCAAGTGGGAGTTCGATGAGGACTCAGGACGATACTACGTGTCTTTCCCAGATGATCAGTAGTGGTGCCCAGTTGGGGCGATCGGGGACTATGTTGCATTTGGGGTTTATCTTTATTTTGGTTCCGTAGTCGGACCTTGAGTGTATTTGGATGAATGTAATGATATTTATGCTATTTATGTGACGTGGCGAGTGTAAGCCAACTATGTACCTTTTCGCTTATTGTATTACATGGGTTGTTGTGAAGATTACCTCACTTGCGACATTGCTTTCAATGCGGTTATGCCTCTAAGTCGTGCTTTGACACGTGGGAGATATAGCCGCATCGAGGGTGTTACACTTTGAAACTTAGATCTATTCCACCCAAGAATGATATCAATGAGTCTCTCAAAGCCATGGGAATTTCCATTGATGAATGCAAAGAAAGAACCGCTAGGATGCGTGCTAAAAAATAGTGCTTTGTAAAAGTGTGTTTTTCTAGTTTTCATGATAATAAAGATGAAGAACTAAAAGTGATTGATGTGTATCCTATTAAATCTTTGTTTTCCAGTATGAATCTTGATAAATATGGGACTGGAGAAGAGTCAACTTCAGTTAAAAAGCGTCCCAATGATTCAGAGTTTTTAGATCTTGATGCTAAAATTAATAAAAGTGGGATTGAAGGGGTCAAAACTTTACTTAGCGATGAACCCACTATTTTGGATTTCAAGGAATTTAATTAAGATAATTGCTCTTTGATAGATTGTATTTCCTTGTTGCAATCCATGTTAAATTCTCCTCATGCTTATGATCAAAATAAAGCTTTTACTAAACACATCGTTGATGCTTTAATGCAATCTTATGAAGAAAATCTTGAACAAGAAGTTTCTATCCCTAGAAAACTTTATGATGAGTGGGAACCTACTAATAAAATTAAGATTAAAGATTATGAATGCTATGCTTTATGTGATTTTGGTGCTAGTGTTTCCACAATTCCGAAAACTTTGTGTGATGTGCTAGGTTTCCGTGAATTTGATGATTGTTCATTAAATTTGCATCTTGCGGATTCCACCATTAAGAAACCTATGGGGAGGATTAATGATGTTCTTATTGTTGGAAATAGGAATTATGTGCCCGTAGATTTCATTGTTCTTGATATAGATTGCAATCCTACATGTCCTATTATTCTTGGTAGACCTTTCCTTAGAACGATTGGTGCAATTATTGACATGAAAGAAGGAAATATTAGATTCCAATTTCTGTTAAGGAAAGGCATGGAACACTTTCCTAGAAAGAAAATTAAATTACCTTATGAATCTATTATGAGAGCCACTTATGGATTGCATACCAAATATGACAATACCTAGATCTATTCTTGTTTTTATGCCTAGCTAGGGGCGTTAAACGATAGCGCTTGTTGGGAGGCAACCCAATTTAATTTTTGTTCCTTGATTTTTGTTCCTATTTAGTAATAAATAAATCATCTATCGTCTGTTATGATTGTGTTTTTATGTTTTAATTAGTGTTTGTGCCAAGTAAAGCCTTTAGGATCTTCTTGGGTGATTATTGTTTGATCTTGCTGAAAAAATAGAAAGTATGCGCTCACGAGAATAATTTTCATTTTGTACCAGAGAGCGATAAAATACCGATTCCAACTGAAGTAGATCAATATACAAATTATTTAGGTCGTCATAATTTTTCAGAATGTTTGGAGTTAGAGAAGTATTCAAAACCTCCAGATTGCTACAGACTGTTCTGTTTTGACAGATTTTGTTTTCCGTGTGTTGTTTGCTTGTTTTGATGAATCTATGGCTAGTATTGGGGGGTATGAACCATAGAGAAGTTGGAATATAGTAGGTTTAACACCAATATAAATAAATAATGAGTTAATTACAGTACATGAAAAATCAAGACAGTCATACCTGTGATGTCGTAGAAGTGTTCCATGACATTACCAAAATTATCATCACGGAAGTGTCCACTTCCATGACGATAAATCGTGCGTCACAGAAGTGCTTTCGTTAAGGGTGACCGACACGTGGCATCCAGCGTAACGGAACACCGTTAAGCTATCGGGTCGGGTTTTGGATCCGATAACCCGTTAACAGCCCCGACCAATGGGAAATTTCCACCTGTAAAATTCTTATTGGCCGGACGAAACACATGTCAGCTCGTCAGTGGGTCAGATAGGTGCCTATGATACATCGACACGTGGCACGGCCCAACAGAGGCCCATTCCTGTGAAAAGGCCGGCCCGTTTGACTTGGTCAAAAGGTGGCGGGCCGGCCCATGGAAAGCCTGTTAACGGCCTGTTCGCATATAGCCCATTTACAGCCCGCTAACCCAAGGCCCGTTACGCCCTATCCGAATTAGGCCCAGTAGCATCATTTGGGCCATCCAATATGATTCCAGCCCGTTTTCACTTCTGGCCCATGTATGGCCCATGACGTCTTTCGGCGCATATGAGGCCCTATGTAACTCTTGGCCTATTAACGGCCCATGGTGAAACTGGCCCGTAATGAACAGTGTATCACTTTACACCCATTAACGACCCGTGGTGAAACTGGCCCGTAATAAGCAGTGTATCACTTTATACCCATTAACGGCCCGTTATTCCATTGGGCCGTTTCCAGCCCATGTTATCTTTGGGCCTTCTCACAGCCCATTTATTCTTGGGCTCATTTCCAGCATTCGTTTACTTACGGCCCGTTACTGTCATTTTTTGCTTGTGGGCCAAATTCAGCCCGTGGTTACAGTCGGCCCATTTGTGGTCCGTTAATACGTTCGGCCGTTTTCATAGCGTTACCAAACACGGCCTATTAACGATGGCCCGTTACGGTCGGCCCATGAACGGACGATTCCAACTCTAGCCCATTTACGGCCATAATGCGGCCTGTTATTGGCCCATGTTTGGCCAATCGATCATACTGCCCGTATAAGGCCCATTGATGATATGGCCCGTAGAAGGCCAATTGTTTCTACGGCCCGTAGAAGGCCTACTGTTTCTACGGCCCATAGAAGGCCCACTATTTCTACGACCCGTAGGAGGCCCAGTGTCACTACAGTAAATATTAGCCCATGGTTATTGTGGCCTAGTTTTAAAAAATAGGTTATTGCAGCCACTAGTTAACCGCGGAAAAAGAACTGCAATAACTACAAGCAAACAATAAACAAGACAACAAGGAAATAAATAAGCAAGCAACTAACGCTAGGCTATCACAGCTATTACACATATTACATCCACTGGGCATCAAAGTTCGCCACCAGTGCAAATATAGGGAACAAAGCAGCATATCATATACACTGGCCGTCAAAATTGGCCACCAGTGCAAATAAATGCGGTAGCAAAACAAGAGCCTAACTGAAACAACTTCAGAAGAGCTCAAGAAACGTTATCCTGGGTATCCACCATGCTGGCAATAAGATTAGGAAGCTGATTAGCTTTGTCCTGTTTGGCGCTAAAATCCTCCAACGCTTGCTGTTGCACCAGAAAGTATGCATCTGAATGCTCAAGGGACTTCCACAGTCCTTCCGCTTCTTGTCGCAGCACAGCTGATCGATGTCTTTCAGCTTGTAGTTGAGACTCAAGAAACCGAACTGATTCAGACAGTGAGTTTGAATAGCTTGTGCAAGCGGTAGTGGCCAATAACTCCAACACTAAACCAAGACAGGATGTGTCACTATCCTGAACCTTATCTGCATTACTTCCTTTACCGTTGCTTAATAAGGCACTCTTCCCCAATATTCTATCAGCATTCTAAAAGAAGAAACAAGGAGACACATAACAAGTTTAGCATGTACTAGTATATGAAACTCATTTCGTTGAACCAGTTCATTAGTAAGGTGGACAGGATTAAACTACCAAGTCTTCTATTGCCAAGTACTAGTACATAATAAAAGCATCAAACAAACATATATCTATGTCCTATGGTAGAAATGGAATCTTAAATTAGAACAGTTCTTCTTCAGGTTTAGGCACTTGTTCTACATGAACAGAGTACAGTAAGACGCAAGAATATAATACTTAAAATAAAAATGAGCTCATAGACCTTACCACATTCTTGGTTCTGGACCAGTACAGAACAAGGCGTTCCCAGTCATTGTCCAGTAAATGTGTCTTAGGAGAACGTAAGGGAATTTGATGAGTTTCTTTGCCGGTGAAGTACGTTTTCTTCAGGTAATTACGATACTGCCACCAAGCATTCTTGAAGAGAGCAGAGGTATTAGCACAGGTTACCTCATCCTGAGTTTCCAAATCGGTCCTTCTCTATAGAGAAAATGGGGAAAATTTGCTCTATTATAACCATCATGGAGGTAGGATGTATGGGACGAAGCAAAGTAATTTCCATGAATAACATTACTTACACATAACTCCTGGACAAACACCTGCAACTGGCATTTTCCTTCATCTTCAGTATAATATTTCTAAGATGGGAAGATACGCACATACGATTTAACAACATCAAATGCGATAGATGCTAAACTACGACTAGCTTGTTGTGCTTCCTCCACAGGAATAGGCATACTAACTGGTGGAGTTGGGGTTCGTCGTGATAGTACTGGCCCTTTGGGCACTGGAGCTGCCTTACTAATTGCTCTTGTTTGGGAGCTCTGTGGTGGAGATGGTGTTGTGTCAACAGGAACTGGGTTACTATCGGCTGGGGTTGGGGTTAGATTGGGTGAAGCTGGTTCTCTGTCCATCGTAGTAGGGGTACAATCTGCGAGAGTTTGGGTTATGTGTGGTAGGGCTGGTTCTTGTGCATGTAAACCCGGGGTGCTATCTCCACCAAGAGGTAGCACTGTTTTATTCAAAGACCGTGTTTTTAGTCTGCTAGATACTGGCATCACCTGCTCCAATTCAAATGGCTGATAAACAGGAAACATAGTTGAATGTACAGACATTGTATGAGAGACAGATGCAATAGATAGTGTGGGAAAAAGAGGGCATGAAATAGTTGGTATGTATATTGTTTAACTAAAACGGATAGCATGACATAATTTCACATATATGATGTCTATCTAAACTGGATAGAATAGCATAACATAATTCAAAGATATGATGAATAACTAAACAGGATCACATGACATAATTCACCTACATGTTATCTAAGTAATCAGGATCGCATCATTTAATTCACATATGTGATTTATATGCTAAACAGAGGCATTCGATATGATGTCTGAACTAAGAACATGGTGTTGAATATTGTGTATATGATGTCTAAACTATGCAATGCAAGACACCGTATGCATGATATGAGCAGATATAACCGTGCCAAGTTAGAGCATACACCTCAGTGGGGGAATAGGACTGGTCATCTGTCTCTTAATCCATCTCTGAGGAGCTATCGGGACCCAACAAGAGATCTGCTTCGACAGGTAGCACTGTCTGCTCTGAAAGCCTTGTTTTCACTCCAGATTTTTCCATCTCCCACCCAAATGGCTGATTCACAGGAAGAGTAGTTTAATGTACAAACATTGTCGACAAAAGGAAATGTAATGAAGAAAAGGATGGGCAAGATATCATTCAAATATATGATGCCTGGTTAAACAGGATGGCATTGCACATTTCACATATATTATGGCTGGCTAAAAGACATGAGACAACATAATTCCCATATATGATATAGAAACTAAACAGGTGGCATTACAGAACATGTCTAAACTAAGAAGATGACATATATGATGTCAAAAGTAGGCACTTCAAGGAAACATATGCATGATATGACTAACATCAACATGCCAAGGTAGAGCAAACACCTTGGGGGGTAAATAGGAGTGGTCAGCGGTGTCCGAATCCACCTCAGAACAGATATCTTCCTCTGGATTACAATCTGGAGAGGGGTGGGGAGGGTTTTCCATTGAACCCACCATGGAGCGATGTCTGCATGACATTGTATTGCCGCGCAAAACTCTTCTCTTTCCTCTACATGTTCAGCATGACTGTGTACAATATCTGACATGCATACGAAAAAAATATGGTGAGATTTTGTAAGGAGAGCATGCAGAAATTTAGAGTGATGGTAACAACCAGTGGATCGATATTTTTCCGTTGAACCAAAATAGCCCTAATGGATCGACGTGAATGTATAGTAATGAGTGATGCAACAAGTGTACAACCTCTTTGCCGTAGCCGTGTGGACCTCAGCATCATTGGGTTGGTCGCTAAAGCAGTTGAGGCAGAGGTGGCTGTCGGAGGTGTGGAGGAAGATCTGAGGAATCTGTAGACGGCGTCCAGGGCACTGATCTGCTGTGATGGATCGTTCTGTCATTGGAGCAGCTCCGGTGAGCCGTAAGACGTCAAGGATGAAGCAGAACAAGATAGACATCATCAATCTCAAGTTTGATTCTAATAGCATCTCCAATATAAGATGTAAAATGGATGTAAAATTAACATCACCAAAAACCACGTGACTACAACAGATGAGGTAAAAACTGTTGACTCTGAACTTAACTGCCGAAACTGAAATTTACTGTGGAATCTGAATGCTACTGTCGAAACTGAATGCAATGGTAGCAGAGAGGCACTTGACATGTAGTTTAGGGAGGGCCTGCAGTTCATCTTCAACCTGCACCCCCTGAGCCGCCAGCCACCACCGGCCGAACCGCCGGCCCCAGCGCTGCCTCGCCGCCCCGAAATAACTCGCCACCGTCGCCCCGGCCTGCCCTCTAGCCCCCCCGCCCCCACCATGAACCCTAAGATAGATAGTGGGGTACCTCTCCGGCGAGCCCCCCTCCCCTCTGCGGGTGGTTCTTGCTTAACTTCGGCGAGCCTGAAAGTGCAACTATCCCTAGGTGGTTTTGGTAATTCATAACAACATATAGCTCATTGAGCTAATGCTATTCCAAGATGATTATTTCAGGAAAGCTCAATGATTGGCATGGCATGGATGTGAAAGTGGAACCCTCAAAATGCTAAGGACAAAGGATTGGCTCAAGCTCAAAAGCTCAAGACTCTTCATTTTATATTTTAGTGATCCAAGATCACATTGAGTCTTTAGGAAAAGCCAATACTATCAAGGAGGGATGAGGTGTTGCTTAATGAGCCTCTTGCTTCATGTGCTTAGTGATATGCTCCAAAACCCTCAACTACTTTCCCATATCCACATATGACCTAAACCCTAAGCCAAACTCGGTCCTACCGATTCTTTCTATCCGGCGCCACCGAGTTTCACTTGTCATAAGCCACTGCCAAACCCTAGCAATTCGGTTCTACCGATAGGGATCTCGGTCTCACCGAGATGGGATTGCAAACTCTCTGTTTCCCTTTCGTAACTTTTCGGTCTCACCGAAAGAGCGAATCGGTCCCACCGAGATTGCAATGTAAATTCAGTGTTTCCTTTTTGTAACTTTTCGGTCTCACCGAAAGAGCAAATCGGTCCCACCGAGTTTGCCTGACCAACTCTCTGGTTAGCTTATTACCAAAATCGGTCTCACCGAGTTTGTGTAATCGGTCTCACCGAGATTACGTTATGCCCAAACCCTAACCATATCGGTCCTACCGAGTTGCATGTCAGTCCCACCGAAAATCTCTAACGGTCACTAGGTTTACCTTTTCGGTCCGACCGAGTTTTTTGATTCGGTCCCACCGAGATTGGAAAACTGTGTGTAACGGTTGGATTTTGTGTGGAGGCTATATATACCCCTCCACCTCCTCTTCATTCGTGGAGAGAGCCATCAGAACACATACACAATTCCAACTCATATGTTCTGAGAGAGAACCACCTACTCATGTGTTGAGACCAAGATATTCCATTCCTACCATATGAATCTTGATCTCTAGCCTTCCCCAAGTTGCTTTCCACTCAAATCTTCTTTCCACCAGATCCAAATCCTATGAGAGAGAGTTGAGTGTTGGGGAGACTATCATTTGAAGCACAAGAGCAAGGAGTTCATTACCTACACACCATTTGTTACTTCTTGGAGAGTGGTGTCTCCTAGATTGGCTAGGTGTCACTTGGGAGCCTCCGACAAGATTGTGGAGTTGAACCAAGGAGTTTGTAAGGGCAAGGAGATCGCCTACTTCGTGAAGATCTACCGCTAGTGAGGCAAGTCCTTCGTGGGCGATGGCCATGGTGGGATAGACAAGGTTGCTTCTTCGTGGACCCTTTGTGGGTGGTTGCTTCTTCGTGGACCCTTCGTGGGTGGAGCCCTCCGTGGACTCGCGCAACCGTTACCCTTTGTGGGGTGGGGTGGAGCCCTCCGTGGACTCGCGCAACCGTTACCCTTCGTGGGTTGAAGTCTCCATCAACGTGGATGTAGGATAGCACCACCTATCCGAACCACGGGAAAAACATCCGTGTCTCCAATTGCGTTTGAATTCTCCAAACCCTTCCCTTTACATTCTTGCAAGTTGCATGCTTTACTTTCCGCTGCCAATATACTCTTTGCATGCTTGCTTGAATTGTGTGATGATTGCTTGACTTGTCCTACAATAGCTAAAATCTGCCAAGAACTAAAATTGGGAAAAGGTTAAGTTTTTATTTGGTCAAGTAGTCTAATCACCCCCCCTCTAGACATACTTTCGATCCTACAAGTGGTATCAGAGCTTTGGTCTCCATTTGCTTTGATCTCCATAGCTTTTGGTGGTCATAGCCTTGGTTTCACAACCTAGGAGAGTATGGCGTCTAGCGAGGGAAATTATCACCGTAGAGGTCCTTACTTTGATGGTACTAATTTTGCTAGTTGGAAGCATAAAATGAAAATGCATATTCTTGGACATAACCCCGCCGTTTGGGCTATTGTGTGTGTTGGTTTGCAAGGTGACTTCTTTGATGGGAAAGAACCAAACCGTGAAGCTACCGCGGATGAGTTGAAGATGTTGCAATACAATGCTCAAGCTTGTGATATTCTCTTCAACGGATTGTGCCCCGAAGAATTCAACAAAATCAGCCGTCTTGAGAATGCAAAGGAAATTTGGGACACTTTGATTGATATGCACGAAGGTACCGACTCCGTCAAGGAATCCAAGTTGGATGTGCTTCAAAGTCAACTTGACAAGTTCAAAATGAAGGATGGTGAAGGTGTCGCTGAAATGTACTCTAGGCTTGCTCTCATCACAAATGAGATTGCCGGCTTAGGAAGTGAAGAGATGACCGATAGATTCATCATCAAGAAGATTCTAAGAGCCTTGGATGGAAAATATGATACCGTGTGCACATTGATCCAAATGATGCCCAATTACAAAGATCTCAAGCCAACGGAGGTGATTGGAAGAATTGTTGCTCATGAGATGTCACTTAAGGATAAAGAGGAACTTCACAACAAATCAAGTGGTGCCTACAAAGCCTCATGTGAAGCCCCTACATCATCAAGTGAGAAACAAAACTTCAATGAAGAATTGAGCTTAATGGTGAAGAACTTCAACAAGTTCTACAAGAGTAGAAGCAAAGATAGAAGCTTCAAGTCAAGGTCCTACAATGACAAAAGATCTTCTAGTCGAGAGCGAAACTGCTACAGTTGTGGAAGACCCGGACACTATTCCAATGAGTGTACGGCTCCCTACAAGAGAAGAGAAGATTCTCCAAAAAGAAGAAGCAAAGAATCACCACCAAGAGAGAGAAGGAGTAGAGATGATCGTTATGAACGAAGATACTCACGGAGAAGCAAGGATTCGGAAAGGAAGGAAAAATCATCAAGGAGCTACACAAAACGAAGACATCAAGCTCATGTTGGTGAATGGGTATCCGGCTCCGACTCCGACAGCCACTCCGAGAGAAGTTATCACTCCGACTCCGAAGATACTCAAGATGAAGGTGTTGCCGGTCTAGCACTTGTGTCAACCAACTCCTACGACATCATTGACTCACCAAATGAAGGAATTGGAAGATGCTTCATGACCAAAGGTCCTAAGGTAACACACCCCGAGTATGTTGATTTCAATAGTGATGAAGATGACTTGTTAGGTGATGATTTGCTTGTTGACAACTCTAGTGATGAATACTATGATGAAACGTCAATTAATCATGCTAATCAAGATAAAACGAATGACAATGATAAGGAGAAGATTGAGGCTCTAACTAAAGAACTAAACACTCTTAAGTTAGCTCATGAAACTATCTTCGAAGATCATCGAGAACTTTTAAGAGCTCATGAGAAATTACGCTTTGAAAAGCTCAATCTTGAGCAAGAGCATGAGTTCTTAAAAGCAATCAATGATGATCTCCGCAAGAAAAGTTCTCCTTACATTGCCAAGCGTTTACTCTTATCCACTTACATGCCTCAAGTCAAGTCTAGTAACAAGAACAAGAAAGATTCTTCCTCTAGCAGTAACAATGATCATGCTAAATCCAATATTGTTGCTTCTAGTAGTTCTCTTGATTCCACTAATGATTCTCTTAGCCAAGTTACACTTGAGCAAGAAAATAGCTTATTGAAGGGAATTATAGAGAAAGGAGTGTACAAAAGCCTTGCCGGGAGTAAGCAATTCGAGGAAATTGTGCGCAAGCAAGGAATGCACCGGAAGAATCAAGGTGTTGGTTTTGAACGAAAGTTCAATGCCAATGGAGTTGAGTGGGAAGAAGATCAATACCCCAAGACAAAGTTTGTTCCTCAACAAGAAAAGTATGATACTTCTTTCAAGGGGACACAAGCTCAAGATGATCTTCCACCACAAGACTACAAGCAAAAAGGCAAGGACAAGCTTCAAGAGGAAATTGATGCATTTGAAGAAGCTCCTAAGACCTTAGTCAAGTGGATTCCCAAGACTACTTCAAGTTCCACTTCATCAAGTACGACTACAACTCCAAGGATTCCCATCAAGATGGTGTGGATCCAAAAGAAGAAGAACTAGAGAGTTCTTGAGGGTGACTCCGCCAACATACTTCACTCTTATCATTTTGGCAAGAACAAGTGCAATCAACTTCCACATCTTGCACTAGTTCAAGGAGTCACAAACCCTCTTGTTGGTAAGACAAGGGACAAGGTAACCTAAAAGTTTTCATGGACATCATCTTGTGTGTGCATCACTCTATGTCTATGGATATCCTTGTTTGTTCCTTGCGGGACTAACCCATGTAGGTATTGAAAGTGCAATTCACTCAAAGGGATAGCTCCAAGTGATCTACATCAACATTGAGCATCCACATCTTCAACATCTACATGAAGTCATCATCGACAAAACCCGAGGTTAGTTCATCCCTCTAAGGGGGGATATCACATCTAGGGGGAGCTTTACTCTAAGACTTGAGCTAAAGCAACTCTAAAGATGTGAACACAACAATGCTTTATGTAAAAGTGGTAACCCCACTTGAGCTTAAACGATGAGTATGACCTATGATCAAGTGTTCTCACTTGACTCCTAAGTCAATATACTCATATATAGATGACCTTGTCATCGCAAATTGCTTGATAGATGCTAGAATTGGTTGTGCATGCCTTGTCACATATTTCATTTGCCATCTTATTGTGTGAGCATGCTGGTTGCATATTTTACTCATTCGAGGACATCCACTTGTTGTTTTGATTGTTCGGTTTTATTTCCTTTTGCCAAGTGGATGGACAAGAATGCCTAAGAACCTCCTCTAGCTATCTATGCTTTTCTCGTCTCAAACTCTATTCATGCTACATCACAAAATTTGATCAAGTCAGATTCGAACCACTCTGTGTGAGGAGCGCTCGGAGTCCCCGATTCGTCATAGACTTAAACTTCCAAAACCTCTTTATGATTCTCGGTCTGACCGATACCCTACTTTCGGTCCTACCGAGATCATTAAGTTGATCTAGTGTTTTCGATCTCGGTGCAACCGATTTGAACCATTCGGTCACACCGAGTTGCAATAACTGTATACAGTTTTGCATCTCGGTGCCACCGAGTCGTTCCACTCAGTCACACCGACAGGGTCGGGCTATATATAGTCACGGGAAAAAATTTGGAAATTTCTCCGAACCCCTTCGCCCGCGCGATAGCCTGCTCTGCCAACTTGGTCTCCGGATCGTCTCCTCGCCGCCAGCCGCCTCCAGTCGCTGGTCTCCATCGCCGTCAACGGAATTCTACCCCGCCGTTGCCGCCGTAGCGAGTCTCCGCCGAACTAGGGTATGGACTCGATCTTTGTGCTATTCCCCAATCTGATTCTTAGCACATTGTGATCATCATGATTCTTGCCACGATTGAAACACTCCTGTCCAGTCAATGCATTCGTAGATTAGTTTTGATTCGAAAATTTTAGGGTTAGGTTTCCGCCGAAACCATCTCGGACCCACCGAGTTGAAAAACTCGGTCCCACCGATTTGGCTTATGCCATTGCACAAGTGAGACTCGGTCTGACCGAGAATTACTTATCGGTGTGACCGATTTTGGAACTCTGTGAAACCCTAGCAGTCTCGGTGCCACCGAACTGTGACTCGGTCTGACCGAGTTCACTAGTTTAGGTTCCAAAACTGCTTCGGTATCACCGAGTTTAGAAATCGGTAGATCCGAGATGATTTCAGTGGGAAACTAAAACTAAGTTTTTGAATCATTCTTTTGCAAAAATCTCTGCATTTTGTGATGCTTATCCACTCTATCTCATCTATAACCTATTCACAGGGTCAGCAGTCAGAGTTTGCATCATGTCAGACCAAAGTGATAGCCAGAACTTGTCAGAGCAGCAAGTGCAGATGAGTGAGGGCACTAGTCCCTCAAGTTCCTCAGATGATGGCAGCAGGAGCACCCCTAGCAATCTGCCTAAAGCTGCCACAAGACAGAGAAAGAAGAGAACCTCAGACTCAGAAGATGAGGATTATGTGGCAGAAGAGGAAGCAACTTCCAAGAGAGTTGAGCCAGCACAGGGCATAAAACCAGGGATGAAGATCAAAAGGCCAGCAGGCAGGCAGCCTATGTCAAAGGCCAGAGCTTCAACTGAGAAGCCCACTCCCATTGAGCCAGTTGCTGCTGAAGGCAAGAAGAGGAAAGAAAGGGTGAAGAAAACTGTAGCCAGAGTGCTTGGCAAGGCTTCCATCATGGAAGATGAGGAGGAAGAAGAAGAGGTAGCTGCACCAGCACCTAAGGCACCCAAGCTGATGGGTGATGCCATAAGAACAGGGGCAGCTGCTTCCAAGGCCAAGCCAGCTCCAAAGCCAAAGCCAAAGAGGAACACAAGAAGCATCCCAGCTACTAAGAAGAACAAGGCCCCAGTGCCTGAAGCTGCAGAAGAAGAAGAAGAGAATGTTCTTAGAAAGCTCAAGCCCAAGATCCCAGACCACAACGATGCTCATCCTGTGGCTGAGGATATGAAACTCAGGAGAGATTCAGGGCTCCGGAAGTGGAGAGAAGCAGACCCGTATGCTTCAAGGAGAAGGACTGCAGTTGACTACAGGTTTCACACTAAGGAGCATCAAGACTTTTATGAGACAGTGCTGCTAGACAAGAAGCCAATTGTCTGTGATATGAGATGGGTTGATTGGCAATACATCAAGGACAACAAAGAGTACTACCCTGGAGTGCAGGACAGCTTCAAGGCATGTGGAGTAGAGGACTTTGTTGGGCAGAAGCTCACAAAGTGGAACGAGGAACTCATCATGCAGTTCTACTCCACAGCCCATTTCTATCCAGATGGCAGGATTGTATGGATGTCAGAGGGTACGAGGTACCAGTCTACAGTTGCTGAATGGGCTCAGCTGATTAATGCCCCAGAAGAGCATGATGATGACTTGGACATTTATGCCAAGAAGAAGATGGACCACAACTCAATGTCAAACATGTACATGGAGATTCCAAATGAAGCACTTGATACGTTCAAGTTTATCTCAGTACACTATCTTCTGTCAGGGCTGCCAACCATCAACTGGATTCTTAGGCACACCCTATTGCCCAAGTCTGGAGATCACAAGATGATCAGGGGCCACGCGATCAACTTGCTTCATATCTTTGACGTGCCACAGAAATTCAAAGTCATGAGCCTTATGATTGAAACAATCAAGAGGACAGCAGCAGACCAGAAGAGGAGCTGTGGATATGCCCCACGGATTCAGGAGCTCATCAACTCTAAGATGGGCACGGGGATATACTTATTGGACAAGGAACACCTGCCCATCCGTCCAGATTTTGAAGATAATCAAGTGGTCATGACTGAGAATGAGCCATCATCTGCCCAAGCACCAGCCAAGAAGGAGAAGGCGAGGAAGGAGAAAGCTGCCAAGATGCCTACTCAAGAGGAGGCATCTGAATATTTCCTGAAAACCAAACAAGAGCAGCTTGGTTACTTGATTGCATCCACCCTGCGGATTGAGCAAGGACTAGCTACCCTAACTCAGAACCAGGCAAGCTTAGAGAGGATCATGGAACAAAAGTTCTATGACTTGGATGTCAAAGTGACAGAGATTCAGACTGCAGTGGAGCAGCTCCAGGATGACATGCAGGAGAGGAGAGGCAAGACTACAACTGATGCCTTTGCTAGAGTGCCACGAGGTTCGAGGTCGTCTGCAGTGCCAGTTGCTGACCCAGAGCCACCACATCTGCACCAGCTATAGCCTTAGTTCCACCAGCTCCAGCGTCCACTTTAGCCTCGACTCCGACCACATCTACAGAAGGCTTCGTCCATGGAGTGCTCCGGACTTCACCACCACCTGAAAATCAAGCCTAAGTGTCGACTTAGCACTATGCATTTTCTAGGAACTTTTTGGTAACTTGTTGCTAAAGGGGGAGAAAATGTATAGATCATAGGCTTCGAGAGAGAGAGTGTTGCTTTTTTTCTCTCTTGTTTTATTTTGTGGTTTTTCAAACTTTGTTTGCTTTTGAGTGCTTGAGATACTATGTCATTGCTTGTGAGACGTTGATGATCATGTGTTTGATCATAAGCTACACTTATGCATGCTTGATATATCTTATCTATCTTATGTGATCATTCACTATTCTTGGTGATGAGTGCATGTATTTCATTCTTATCGTTTTAAGCGCTCCACCAAGATGTATGTGACATGGAAGAGTAACCCATGACTCTAACTCTTTGTGCATTTGCAGTCCAAAGCAAATTTTAAATATGCACAAATTTAGGGGGAGCTCTTACTTGTCACATACTTCTCAAAGCGACGTATATTTCATGCTTATTATCATTTGTCGAAGCTTTGATCTATATGTTGTCATCAATTACCAAAAAGGGGGAGATTGAAAGTGCAACTATCCCTAGGTGGTTTTGGTAATTCATAACAACATATAGCTCATTGAGCTAATGCTATTCCAAGATGATTATTTCAGGAAAGCTCAATGATTGGCATGGCATGGATGTGGAAGTGGAACCCTCAAAATGCTAAGGACAAAGGATTGGCTCAAGCTCAAAAGCTCAAGACTCTTCATTTTATATTTTAGTGATCCAAGATCACATTGAGTCTTTAGGAAAAGCCAATACTATCAAGGAGGGATGAGGTGTTGCTTAATGAGCCTCTTGCTTCATGTGCTTAGTGATATGCTCCAAAACCCTCAACTACTTTCCCATATCCACATATGACCTAAACCCTAAGCCAAACTCGGTCCTACCGATTCTTTCTATCCGGCGCCACCGAGTTTCACCTGTCATAAGCCACTGCCAAACCCTAGCAATTCGGTTCTACCGATAGGGATCTCGGTCTCACCGAGATGGGATTGCAAACTCTCTGTTTCCCTTTCGTAACTTTTCGGTCTCACCGAAAGAGCGAATCGGTCCCACCGAGATTGCAATGTAAATTCAGTGTTTCCTTTTTGTAACTTTTCGGTCTCACCGAAAGAGCAAATCGGTCCCACTGAGTTTACCTGACCAACTCTATAGTTAGCTTATTACCAAAATCGGTCTCACCGAGTTTGTGTAATCGGTCTCACCGAGATTACGTTATGCCCAAACCCTAACCATATCGGTCCTACTGCGTTGCATGTTAGTCCCACCGAAAATCTCTAACGATCACTAGGTTTACCTTTTCGGTCCGACCGAGTTTTTTGATTCGGTCCCACCGAGATTGGAAAACTGTGTGTAACGGTTGGATTTTGTGTGGAGGCTATATATACCCCTCCACCTCCTCTTCATTCGTGGAGAGAGCCATCAGAACACATACACAATTCCAACTCATATGTTCTGAGAGAGAACCACCTACTCATGTGTTGAGACCAAGATATTCCATTCCTACCATATGAATCTTGATCTCTAGCCTTCCCCAAGTTGCTTTCCACTCAAATCTTCTTTCCACCAGATCCAAATCCTATGAGAGAGAGTTGAGTGTTGGGGAGACTATCATTTGAAGCACAAGAGCAAGGAGTTCATTACCTGCACACCATTTGTTACTTCTTAGAGAGTGGTGTCTCCTAGATTGGCTAGGTGTCACTTGGGAGCCTCCGACAAGATTGTGGAGTTGAACCAAGGAGTTTGTAAGGGCAAGGAGATCGCCTACTTCGTGAAGATCTACCGCTAGTGAGGCAAGTCCTTCGTGGGCAATGGCCATGGTGGGATAGACAAGGTTGCTACTTCGTGGAACCTTTGTGGGTGGTTGCTTCTTCGTGGACCCTTTGTGGGTGGTTGCTTCTTCGTGGACCCTTCGTGGGTGGAGCCCTCCGTGGACTCGCGCAACCGTTACCCTTTGTGGGTGGAGCCCTCTGTGGACTCGCGCAACCGTTACCCTTTGTGGGTGGAGCCCTCCATGGACTCGCGCAACCGTTACCCTTCGTGGGTTGAAGTCTCCATCAACGTGGATGTAGGATAGCACCACCTATCCGAACCACGAGAAAAACATCCGTGTCTCCAATTGCGTTTGAATTCTCCAAACCTTTCCCTTTACATTCTTGCAAGTTGCATGCTTTACTTTCCGCTGCCAATATACTCTTTGCATGCTTGCTTGAATTGTGTGATGATTGCTTGACTTGTCCTACAATAGCTAAAATCTGCCAAGAACTAAAATTGGGAAAAGGTTAAGTTTTTATTTGGTCAAGTAGTCTAATCACCCCCCCTCTAGACATACTTTCGATCCTACAGAGCCCCCCAACCCCTGAAAATTGACTGACCCAAAAGTCTATTCAGTTGACTGAAGTGTGGCTTAATTGGAGTAGAGCAGCAGCACGAGCGAGGGGGAGAGCAGCAGCAACAGCTGGGCGAGCGAGCGATCGAGCGAGAGCCGGAGCAGCAGCAGCAGATCCGGCTGGTATGGACACCACCGCTGAAGGGGCCTCGCACTGGGGGAGAGTCGCCGTGGAGATGTCTCCTGCGGCACCGGCTTCAAGGTAGCCGCTCCATGGGGGTGCGGGATGGAGCACCGTCGGTGCCGGGAGGTCGAGTGAAGGAGAAGGTGCAATGCGATTAGTGTACAACCTCTTTGGTGGCACCGAGTAGGCCTCGGCTTCGTCTGAGGAGTCGGTGAGGATGATGCGGTTCCGGTGGAGCAGGTTAAGGCGGTGCTGTGGGGATGGAGCAGTCGCGATAGACGAGGCGATTGTCGGAGCAGCTCCTTGGAGGTGGAAGATGGGGCGGCTGAACCGGCGGACGACGAGATGGACGACGGATCCTCATCCGGGGAGGTGGACGAGGGACGTCGAGCTGTTGCGGTGGACGACGTCGTCGGGGAAGAGGCTCCGGCTGGGCAGCGGTGACGTGGCGGACGGAGGAGGGTGGGGTTTCGCGGCTGGAGCGGAGAGGTTATGGCGGCCTGGGATTTTGAATGGCGAAAAGGGGGCGATGGGAGGGGGTGAAGCATGACTTAGGAACGCGCTTGTCCAAAATGTTGGGTGTGTTACAAAAGTACCCCCCATCAATTTGAACTAGCGGCCCTTTCGGCTCAGGGTTAGAAGGGGGATTTCGCGTGTCGGGATTTGGCAGCTGGAGGGAGTTTTCGCGCGCGTTGTAATTTCGGGATAGCAAGGCGCGGGTTGTGAAGGCGCCAGTTTTGGGAGCACGATATCTGAAAATTTTTGGGATATAACAAGACGCGGGTTGAATTTTAGGGACAAGCCTAAAGTGTAGTAATATTGTACTTGTACGTACCAAATCAATTCGCACTTCCCTCAACCAAAAAGAAAACGAAAAAAATAAAACTATTCACACCACATAAAGAGAGAGTCTTGCCCCGTTTTACTGTACAAATGCTATTCAAAGCTACTCCCTCCTTCCATCTATATAGGGCCTAATGCGTTTTTCGATGCTAACTTTGACCAAATATTAGAGCAATGATATATGACATGCAACTTACACAAAGCACACCGTTAAATTCGTCTGTGAAAGGTTCTTTCAATGATATAATTTTCACATTGTGCATGTCATGTACTATTAATCTTGTCAATAGTCAAAGGCGGTCTTAAAAATCTCATTACGCCCTATATAGATGGAAGGAGGGAGTATGAATCCATATTATGTCCGATTAAATTTTTTCGCTTGCTGTATAATGCATTTAACCTACTCATACCAACATTTAAGTGCATTCCAAATGTCTATACTACCGCTGCAATTCGAACTAAATTTGAATTCGTTTCTCTATTTCAATAAGAATCTACAATCATGATTGTTGCCAACTTCAACCATCATAGTTTCCTTGCTATCCGCCAGATATAAATCAGACGGCCTATAATGCAGGATGGCAGGCACACCATCATCAACAACTCTGTTTTCTATAAGAGTAGAGATAAAATATATTAAATGTAGTATACCATGTTCATAACCACACCATGTGTATCACCGTTATATATATTCACACATCCGTTTGTTTGAAACACTATGATAAATTCTTCAAATATCCGAATTCGCTTTTTATAATGAAGTATATATGATCTCTATTCGTCTTTTACACCCACACAACCCTCTTATCTTTGTAGCTAGTGCTAACTTTCTCTTGTGCATGCACACGCCCGCATCCCTCTCACCCTCCCTCAGCATTCTCTAGCTCCATCGCGCAAATTCGTCTTTTCACTTTAGGTCGTTCACCCACAGTGTGTGTAGGCCCCCAGCTCCTTCTTTACGGCACACATCGATCGATATGCCTCTCTAGCCAGGTGTGCCTAGCACAAACACAAGCTTCCCCTCTTCTCTTGTCACCGTCCATGCCTCACTCCCACCACTCTTTTCATCGTTCTCGTACTCGCACACTCCTCCCCCTCGATATAG
Organism: Triticum aestivum; assembly: GCF_018294505.1. Lineage (NCBI taxonomy): Eukaryota > Viridiplantae > Streptophyta > Magnoliopsida > Poales > Poaceae > Triticum > Triticum aestivum. Next base: position 520,361,418 of record NC_057806.1, on the reverse strand, counting down.
TATGCCTCTCGTACCACCTCCTACATGCATCCCTCTCTTTCTATCCTTCTCCTCGTGCCTCATTTGTTCTAACACACACATGCATGTATACCGGTCGATCTCCCAACATATACCTAGATCGACTTTATCTACCCCCCATCGATCGACGTACCTCTCAAGTTATGTCTCTCCTTTCTCTTACAAAGGGAGATTGATCTTCCTATGTAGTTATGTCTGCTTACCACAGCCACATCATCCCCCCTCATCATTCGTGCATGCCTCCTGACCCGTCTCTCACACACACGTGCATAGACAACAAGCAGCCATCTCCTCTCTTATCGATATTGCGGGCGTGCCCTCCGTTTGTCTAGCAAGCCTATCCCACCATTTGTTAGAAGCAACTCCACTACCACCCCCTCCAACACTCTAGCTCTGTTTCTCTCCCAACCTTATTCATCTCCTGCACATATGCATGGATGCCGATCGATCTCCCTTAATACATGAGGCAGATCGATCTCCTTAATACATGAGGTAGGCCTCTCTCCTCCTCCACACATATACCAGCCATTGTACCTCTATAGTTAATTGGGCCTCCCTCTTCCCCCACCACACACCGATAGTCGAGCGCTACAGGTAGGTATCCATGCCATAGAGAAAAACTGCACATGTCCCATCTCGCGTTCCAGTAGGCCGGCCACTCTATATCTTTGACGTGGGCACACACAAATTTGATGGCACACTTTATCGATCGCGCGCGCGCACACACACACACACATCATCCCTCTCTTCGATTCTATGGACACCGCAAGCCAATGATACCTCCACTCTCTTCTCATGGATCGCCCCCTCTATATAGATGTTATATCCAGGACTCTATTTCACACACATTGCATATGTTAAATATTTTGATTGACCCCCCCCACAAAAAAAACTCTCAAGAACCCACACACTATATCTCTGTAGGTTTGTATCTCTCTCACACAACCACACGTAGGTGGTGTATGTATACAAGAAGAGAATAGGTGCACCGTGCACATACTCACGCTTCTTGCCCAGCCACACCCGCGCGGGTACACGGTGGAGCTCATTTCTTTACGAAATGGTAGCCCACGTGCTAATTTGAACGCCTGTAGCAGTTGTTTACCTAGGGAGGTCGTGTACCACGCGTGCACGAAACAAAGTTCGACTTGACGCGTTGCCGCGTTATTTTTAAATAAAGTTATAGCGCTCAATGGCACGTACATAGAATATAAAATGATTTTTATGGAGGAAAAGGTAGTCCGCTCTTCAGAGTACCTCACACAAGGCTCCGGTGGCCTCTCTCTCTCTCACCGTTGGTCACTGATCCGGCCGCATCCCGTCCGCCGGGGGAAAGGGAGTGCGGTGGCCTCTCTCTCTCACCGTTGGTCACTGATCCGGCCGGATCCTGTCCGCCGGGGAAAGGGAGTGCGGTGGCCTCTCTCTCTCTCTCACCGTTGGTCACTGATCCGGCTGCATCCCGTCCGCTAGGGGAATGGGAGGAAGTGCATTGTTTCTCCGTTCGACGGCGCCGATGCAGCACATCTCGATCTGCGGTACACGCCGTTCTCTATGACCAAGCTCCGGCGCGGCAGGGCCTACGCCACCTGCTCGCAGATTCTGCCCGCCGCCGCTCACCTAGTTACATCCCGATGACCTCCAGGTATCCCCTCCGGCCTTGCTCCACTGCCCGTTTTCCCACGTCGCTGCATGTGGATTTTCCATAGTTCTTTGCCCAAAACGTAGCTCGTCCGGCGTACTTTCCATATTGCATTCTCGTCCGCACACCGTTTTAGACAAACACAACCGTGTTGTTATCTTCCCTTAGGACAAGGAATATGCTTCTTTTTTGTCGTCGCATGTGTCATCAACTATTATTGGCCAGTAATTGTTTCCTTTCTACCTCTTTTTTGCAAACAGGGCTATCCATTTCACCTCGTTGCTATTCAAAAATTTCAAAAAATTTCCTACGCACACGCAAGATCATGGTGATGCATAGCAATGAGAGGGGAGAGTGTGATCTACGTACCCTTGTAGACCGATAGAGGAAGCGTTAGCACAACGCGGTTGATGTAGTCGTACGTCTTCACGGCCCGACCGATCAAGCACCGAAACTACAGCACCTCCGAGTTCTAGCACACGTTCAGCTCGATGACGATCCCCGGACTCCGATCCAGCAAAGTGTCGGGGAAGAGTTCCGTCAGCACGACGGCGTGGTGACGATCTTGATGTACTACCGTTGCAGGGCTTCGCCTAAGCACCGCTACAATATTATCGAGGATTATGGTGGAAGGGGGAACCGCACACGGCTAAGAATATGATCACGTGGATCAACTTATGTGTCTAGGGGTGCCCCCTGCCCCCGTATATAAAGGAGCAAGGGGAGGTGCGGCCGGCCAGGAGGAGGGCGCGCGAGGAGGAGTCCTAGTCCCACCGGGAGTAGGATCCCCCCCCTTTCCTAGTTGGAATAGGATTCGGGAGGGGGAAAGAGGAGAGAGAGAAGGAAGGGGGGGCGCCGCCCCCCTCTCCTTGTCCTATTCGGACTAGGAGGGGAGGGGCGCGCGGCCCAGCCCTGGACACCTCTCCTCTCTTCCAGTAAAGCCCACTAAGGCCCATATACCTCCCGGGGGGTTCCGGTAACCTCCCGGTACTCCGGTAAAATCCTGATTTCACCCGCAACACTTCCGATATCCAAATATAGGCTTCCAATATATCAATGTTTATGTCTCGACCATTTGGAGACTCCTCGTCATGTCCATGATCACATCCGGGACTCTGAACTAACTTCGGTACATCAAAACTCATAATATAACTGTCATCGAAACCTTAAGCGTGCGGACCCTACGGGTTCGAGAACAATGTAGACATGACCGAGACACTTCTCCGGTCAATAGCCAATAGCGGAACCTGGATGCTCATATTGGCTCCTACATATTCTATGAAAATCTTTATCGGTCAGACCGCATAACAACGTACGTTGTTCCCTTTGTCATCGGTATGTTACTTGCCCGAGATTCGATCGTCGGTATCTCAATACCTAGTTCAATCTCGTTACCGGCAAGTCTCTTTACTCGTTTCGTAATACATCATCTTGCAACTAACTCATTACTTGTAATGCTTGCAAGGCTTATGTGATGTGCATTACCGAGAGGGCCCAGAGATACCTCTTTGACAATCGGAGTGACAAATCCTAATCTCAAAATACGCCAACCCAACATTCACCTTTGGAGACACCTGTAGAGCTCCTTTATAATCACCCAGTTACGTTGTGACGTTTGGTAGCACACAAAGTGTTCCTCCGGTAAACGGGAGTTGCATAATCTCATAGTCATAGGAACATGTATAAGTCATGAAGAAAGCAATAGCAACATACTAAATGATCGGGTGCTAAGCTAATGGAATGGATCATGTCAATCACATCATTCTCCTAATGATGTGATCCCATTAATCAAATGACAACACATGTCTATGGTTAGGAAACATAACCATCTTCAATTAACGAGCTAGTCAAGTAGAGGCATACTATTGACGTTTGGTTTGTCTATGTATTCACACAAGTATTATGTTTCCGGATAATACAATTCTAGCATGAATAATAAACATTTATCATGATATAAGGAAATAAAATAATAACATTATTATTGCCTCTAGGGCATATTTCCTTCAGTCTCCCACTTGCACTAGAGTCAATAATCTAGATTACACAGTAATGATTCTAACACCCATGGAGCTTTGGTGCTGATCATGTTTTGCTCGTGGAAGAGGCTTAGTCAATGGGTCTGCTATATTTAGATCCGTATGTATCTTGCAAATCTCTATGTCTCCCACCTGGACTAGATCCCGGATGGAATTGAAGCGTCTCTTGATGTGCTTGGTTCTCTTGTGAAATCTGGATTCCTTTGCCAAGGCAATTGCACCAGTATTGTCACAAAAGATTTTCATTGGACCCGATGCACTAGGTATGACACCTAGATCGGATATGAACTCCTTCATCCAGACTCCTTCGTTTGCTGCTTCCGAAGCAGCTATGTACTCCGCTTCACATGTAGATCCCGCGACAACGCTTTGTTTAGAACTGCACCAACTGACAGCTCCACCGTTTAATGTAAATACGTATCCGGTTTGCGATTTAGAATCGTCCAGATCAGTGTCAAAGCTTGCATCAACGTAACCATTTATGATGAGCTCTTTGTCACCTCCATATATGAGAAACATATCCTTAGTCCTTTTCAATTATTTCAGGATGTTCTTGACCGCTGTCCAGTGATCCACTCCTGGATTACTTTGGTACCTCCTTGCTAGACTTATAGCAAGACACACATCAGGTCTGGTACACAGCATTGCATACATGATAGAGCCTATGGATGAAGCATAGGGAACATCTTTCATTTTCTCTCTATCTTCTGCATTGGTCGGGGATTGAGTCTTACTCAATTTCACTCCTTGTAACACAGGCAAGAATCCTTTCTTTGCTTGATCCATTTTGAACTTCTTCAAAATTTTGTCAAGGTATGTGCTTTGTGAAAGTCCAATTAAGCGTCTTGATCTATCTCTATAGGTCTTAATGCCCAATATGTAAGCAGCTTCACCGAGGTCTTTCATTGAAAAACTTTTATTCAAGTATCCTTTTATGCTATCCAGAAATTCTATATCATTTCCGATTAGTAATATGTCATCTACATATAATATCAGAAATGATACAGAGATCCCACTCACTTTATTGTAAATATAGGCTTCTCCAAAAGTCTGTATAAAACCAAATGCTTTGATCACACTATCAAAGCGTTTATTCCAACTCCGAGAGGCTTGCACCAGTCCATAAATGGATCGCTGGAGCTTGCACACTTTGTTAGCTCCCTTTGGATCGACAAAACCTTCCGGCTGCATCATATACAACTCTTCTTGCAGAAATCCATTCAGGAATGCAGTTTTGACATCCATTTGCCAAATTTCATAATCATAAAATGTGGCAATTGCTAACATGATTCAGACAAACTTAAGCATCGCTACGGGTGAGAAGGTCTCATCGTAGTCAATCCCTTGAACTTGCTGAAAACCTTTTGCAACAAGTCGAGCTTTGTTGACAGTAATATTACCGTCAGCGTCAGTCTTCTTCTTGAAGATCCATTTATTCTCAATTGCTTGCCGATCATTGGGCAAGTCAACCAAAGTCCATACTTTGTTCTCATACATGGATCCCATCTCAGATTTCATGGCTTCAAGCCATTTTGCGGAATCTGGGCTCACCATCGCTTCTTCATAGTTCATAGGTTCATCATGATATAGTAGGATGACTTCCAGAACAAGATTACCGTACCACTCTAGTGCGGATCTTATTCTGGTTGATCTATGAGGTTCAGTAGTATCTTGTTCTGAAGTTTCATGATCATTATCATTAGCTTCCTCACTAATTGGTGTAGGTGTCACAGAAACAGGTTTCTGTGATGTACTACTTTCCAATAAGGGAGCAGGTACAGTTACCTCGTCAAGTTCTACTTTCCTCCCACTCACTTCTTTCGAGAGAAACTCCTTCTCCAGAAAGTTTCCAAATTTAGCAACAAAAGTCTTGCTTTCGGATCTGTGATAGAAGGTGTATCCAATAGTTTCCTTTGGATATCCTATGAAGACACATTTCTCCGATTTGGGTTCAAGCTTATCAGGTTGAAGCTTTTTCACATAAGCATCGCAGCCCCAAACTTTCAGAAACGACAACTTTGGTTTCTTGCCAAACCACAGTTCATAAGGCGTCGTCTCAACAGATTTTGATGGTGCCCTATTTAACGTGAATGTGGCCGTCTCTAGAGCATATCCCCAAAACGATAGCGGTAAATCAGTAAGAGACATCATAGATCGCACCATATCTAGTAAAGTACGATTACGACGTTCGGACACACCATTACGCTGTGGTGTTCCGGGTGGCGTGAGTTGCGAAACTATTCCACATTTTTTCAAATGTACACCAAACTCGTAACTCAAATATTCTCCTCCACGATCAGATTGTAGGAATTTTATTTTCTTGTTACGATGATTTTCAACTTCACTCTGAAATTCTTTGAACTTTTCAAATGTTTCAGACTTATGTTTCATTAAGTCGATATACCCATATCTGCTTAAGTCATCTGTGAAGGTGAGAAAATAACGATATCCGCCACGAGCCTCAACATTCATCGGACCACATACATCTGTATGTATGATTTCCAATAAATCTGTTGCTCTCTCCATAGTACCGGAGAACGGTGTTTTTGTCATCTTACCCATAAGGCACGGTTCGCAAGTACCAAGTGATTCATAATCAAGTGGTTCCAAAAGCCCATCAGTATGGAGTTTCTTCATGCGCTTTATACCGATATGACCCAAACGGCAGTGCCACAAATAAGTTGCACTATCATTATCAACTCTGCATCTTTTGGCTTCAACACTACGAATATGTGTGTCACTACTATCGAGATTTAATAAGAATAGACCACTCTTTAAGGGTGCATGACCATAAAAGATATTACTCATGTAAATAGAACAACCATTATTCTCTGATTTAAATGAATAACCGTCTCGCATCAAACAAGATCCAGATATAATGTTCATGCTTAACGCTGGCACCAAATAACAATTATTTAGGTCTAATACTAATCCCGAAGGTAGATGTACAGGTAGCATGCCGACTGCGATCACATCGACTTTGGAACCATTTCCCACGTGCATCGTCACCTCGTCCTTAGCCAATCTTCGCTTAATCCGTAGTCCCTGTTTCGAGTTGCAAATATTAGCAACAGAACCAGTATCAAATACCCAGGTGCTACTGCGAGCATTAGTAAGGTACACATCAATAACATATATATCACATATACCTTTGTTCACCTTGCCATCCTTCTTATCCGCCAAATACTTGGGGCAGTTCTGCTTCCAGTGACCAGTCTGCTTGCAGTAGAAGCACTCAGTTTCAGGCTTAGGTCCAGGTTTGGGTTTCTTCTCTTGAGTAGCAACTTGCTTGCTGTTCTTTTTGAAGTTCCCCTTCTTCTCCCTTTGCCCTTTTTCTTGAAACTAGTGGTCTTGTTGACCATCAACACTTGATGCTCCTTCTTGATTTCTACCTCCGCAGCTTTCAGCATTGCGAAGAGCTCGGGAATAGTCTTATTCATCCCTTGCATATTATAGTTCATCACGAAGCTCTTGTAGCTTGGTGGCAGTGATTGGAGAATTCTGTCAATGACGCAATCATCTGGAAGATTAACTCCCAATTGAATCAAGTGATTATTATACCCAGACATTTTGAGTATATGCTCACTGACAGAACTGTTCTCCTTCATCTTGCAGCTATAGAACTTATTGGAGACTTCATATCTCTCAATTCGGGCATTTGCTTGAAATATTAACTTCAACTCCTGGAACATCTCATATGCTCCATGACGTTCAAAACGTCGTTGAAGTCCCGATTCTAAGTCGTAAAGCATGGCACACTGAACTATCGAATAGTCATCAGCTTTGCTCTGCCAGACGTTCATAACATCTGGTGTTGATCCAGCAGCAGGCCTGGCACCCAGTGGTGCTTCCAGGACGTAATTCTTCTGTGCAGCAATGAGGATAATCCTCAAGTTACGGACCCAGTCTGTGTAATTGCTACCATCACCTTTCAACTTTGCTTTCTCAAGGAACGCATTAAAATTCAATGGAACAACAGCACGGGCCATCTATCTACAATCAAACATAAACAAGCAAGATACTATCAGGTACTAAGTTCATGATAAATTTAGGTTCAATTAATCATATTACTTAAAGAACTCCCACTTAGATAGACATCTCCCTAATGCTCTAAGTGATTACGTGATCCAAATCAACTAAACCATGTCCGATCATCACGTGAGTTGGAGTAGTTTCATTGGTGAACATGACTATGTTGATCATATCTACTATATGATTCACGCTCGACCTTTCGGTCTCCGTGTTCCGAGGCCATATCTGTATATGCTTGGCTCGTCAAGTATAACCTGAGTATTTCGCGTGTGCAACTGTTTTGCACCCATTGTATTTGAACGTAGAGCCTATCACACCCGATCATCACGTGGTGTCTCAGCACGAAGAACTTTGCAACGGTGCATACTCAGGGAGAACACTTCTTGATAATTAGTGAGAGATCATCTTATAATGCTACCGTCAATCAAAGCAAGATAAGATGCATAAAAGATAAACATCACATGCAATCAATATAAGTGATATGATATGGTCATCATCATCTTCTTCTTGTGATCTCCATCTTCGAAGCACCGTCGTGATCACCATCATCACCGGCGTGACACCTTGATCTCCATCGTAGCATCATTGTCGTCTCGCCAATCTTATGCTTCCACGACTATCGCTACCGCTTAGTGATAAAGTAAAGCATTACAGCGCGATTGCATTGCATACAATAAAGCGACAACCATATGGCTCCTGCCAGTTGCCGATAACTCGGTTACAAAACATGATCATCTCATACAATAAAATTTAGCATCATGTCTTGACCATATCACATCACAACATGCCCTGCAAAAACAAGTTAGACGTCCTCTACTTTGTTGTTGCAAGTTTTACGTGGCTGCTACGGGCTTAAGCAAGAACCAATCTTACCTACGCATCAAAACCACAACGATAGTTTGTCAAGTTGGTGCTGTTTTAACCTTCGCAAGGACCGGGCGTAGCCACACTCGGTTCAACTAAAGTTGGAGAAACTGTCACCCGCTAGCCACCTTTGTGCAAAGCACGTCGGGAGAACCGGTCTTGCGTAAGCGTGCGCGTAATGTCGGTCCGGGCCGCTTCGTCCAACAATACCGCCGAACCAAAGTATGACATGCTGGTAAGCAGTATGACTTATATTGCCCACAACTCACTTGTGTTCTACTCGTGCATATAACATCAACACATAAAACCTGGCTCTGATACCACTGTTGGGGAACGTAGTAATTTCAAAAAAATTCCTATGCACACGCAAGATCATGGTGATGCATAGCAACGAGAGGGGAGAGTGTGATCTACTTACCCTTGTAGACCGACAGCGGAAGCGTTATCACAACGCGGTTGATGTAGTCATACGTCTTCACGGCCCGACCGATCAAGCACCGAAACTATGGCACCTCCGAGTTCTAGCACACGTTCAGCTCGATGACGATCCTCGGACTCCGATCCAGCAAAGTGTCAGGGAAGAGTTCCGTCAGCACGACGGTGAGGTGACGATCTTGATGTACTACCATTGCAGGGCTTCGCCTAAGCACCGCTACAATATTATCGAGGATTATGGTGGAAGGGGGCACCACACACGGCTAAGAATATGATCACGTGGATCAACTTGTGTGTCTAGGGGTTCCCCCTGCCCCCGTATATAAAGGAGCAAGGGGAGGTGCGGCCGGCCAGGAGGAGGGCGCGCCAGGAGGAGTCCTACTCCCACCGGGAGTAGGATTCCCCCCTTCCTAGTTGGAATAGGATTCGGGAGGGGGAAAGAGGAGAGAGAGAAGGAAGGGGGGCGCCCCCTCCTCTCCTTGTCCTATTCGGACTAGGGGGGGAGGGGCATGCGGCCCAGCCCTGGCCACCTCTCCTCTCTTCCACTAAGGCCCATATACCTCCCGGGGGGTTCTAGTAACCTCCCGGTACTCCGGTAAAATCCCGATTTCACCCGGAACACTTCTGATATCCAAATATAGGCTTCCAATATATCAATCTTTATGTCTCGACCATTTCGAGACTCCTCGTCATGTCCGTGATCACATCCGGGACTCCGAGCTAACTTCGGTACATCAAAACTCATAAACTCATAAAATAACTATCATCGAAACCTTAAGCGTGCGGACCCTACGGGTTCGAGAACAATGTAGACATGACCGAGACACTTCTCCAGTCAATAATCAATAGCGGAACCTGGATGCTCATATTGGCTCCTACATATTCTACGAAGATCTTTATTGGTCAGACCGCATAACAACATACGTTGTTCCCTTTGTCATCGGTATGTTACTTGCCCGAGATTCGATCGTCGGTATCTCAATACCTAGTTCAATCTCGTTACCGGCAAGTCTCTTTACTTGTTTCGTAATACATCATCTTGCAACTAACTCATTAGTTGTAATGCTTGCAAGGCTTATGTGATGTGCATTACCGAGAGGGCCCAGAGATACCTCTCCGACAATCGGAGTGACAAATCCTAATCTGGAAATACGCCAACCCAACATTCACCTTTTGGAGACACCTGTAGAGCTCCTTTATAATCACCCTGTTACGTTGTGACGTTTGGTAGCACACAAAGTGTTCCTCCGGTAAACGGGAGTTGCATAATCTCATACTCATAGGAACATGTATAAGTCATGAAGAAAGCAATAGCAACATACTAAATGATCGGGTGCTAAGCTAATGGAATGAGTCATGTCAATCACATCATTCTCCTAATGATGTGATCCCATTAATCAAATGACAACACATGTCTATGGTTAGGAAACATTACCATCTTTGATTAACGAGCTAGTCAAGTAGAGGCATACTAGTGACGTTTGGTTTGTCTATGTATTCACACAAGTATTATGTTTCCGGATAATACAATTCTAGCATGAATAATAAACATTTATCATGATATAAGGAAACAAAATAATAACATTATTATTGCCTCTAGGGCATATTTCCTTCAGGCAAGACACGCGAAACAAAAGCTGAAAGCTCACACCATTGTACAATTTCATGTCGCTGGAAAATTATTTTTATAATACGTCAATTATGTAAACAAATGATGGAAGCTTGATAGCATTGCCAGAAGCCTCTTCATCATCTGGGTCCATGTGCCATGCACAAAATTATACTCCTTCATTCCTAAATATTTGTCTTTTTACAAATTTCAAACAGGCATATTTTAGAGTGTAGATTCACTCATTTTGCTTCGTATGTGTACTCCTTCCATTCCTAAATATTCTATTCGTCTTAACAGAGATTTCAACAAGTGACTACATACGGAGCAAAATGAGTGAATCTACACTCTAAAATATGTCTATATACATCCGTATGTGCCAGTCCATTTGAAATCTCTAAAAAGACAAATATTTGAGTAGTCACTCGTTGAAATCTCTAGAAAGACAAATACTCCGGAGTATATTTAAGAACCGAGGGGGTAGTGCACAACCGCATGGGAGACTCAGCTCGGTCGTTGCGCCGCATTAATAGTGAGTAATGAGCAGTCAAATCATAAGCCCCACCTTTCCCACTATAAGTTGCTCTGAAGAAGCAACCATCAATGCGCTCTTCTTTGAATCAGCTCATACTACTCCATCTGTCACTGTTTATACAGCCCGCTTCAGAAAAAAGAAAAAAAATCTGTGGGACCAAGGCGACTAGCGATCGGCCTGAAAAATAGCATTGGTAGTTATAGCACGACGTCTATTACTAGAGGGAATAATGCGTACACACATGCATGCAGTGCTTCCACCCCGGGTACACACATGCATGCACTCCGTAGTAGTACAGTACATGGAGAGAAAATTATGGACTTGATTATGGTTACCACGCCCTAACTAATTGAGCATTAAACCAAACACATCTAAAGTGTCTCTCGTGGTGGAAATGCATTGAGAGAAATGCATCATAATGAAGCGCGCCCTGTAAACTGTGACGGAGGGTGGAGTAGTATGAAGGTGCAAAACCAAGTACGCGTACTACTGCGCTTGGCTCTTCGCCCCTTCGTGAACTCGAACAATGATGGTACTCTGCATGTTGGGTACTACAGTGTATGCCTCTGACAATCTGACACCGAATGGACTGATGCATGTCCACCGAGGGTAGGTTGCATTAGTTAAAAGGCGTAAGGGAGCTTCACCTTGTCCTGCAAGCTTCTCCTCCTTCTACGAGGTGACAGGACACACCAAAAAGTAGTGCTAGTCCATACTCCCTCCTTTCCGGTTAATATGGCTTAATCTTTTTTGGGGGTAAATGAGAGATCTTTATTCATATATAAGAATTCTTAGGATGATCAGCCAAGACACTGGTCACTAGGAAGCGAGGTACCCCACAAAAAAAAGAAGTAGGAAGCGAGGTGTTTCATCAAGCTAGCTCTCGGCCACATTCAAAGTGCAGCAGGCACGGTTTGCACGAAGATGCGCCGCAAGGTTTGCTGACCTGTTTACATGCTGAATTACAAAAAAAGAGGAAATATTACTGAGCGCTACTATTTGTAACAGGATATGAGCCAGAATTAAGCGAGAATTATGGTGAGTGTTCCATGCAATCAACTTCCATTATCACATGCGAGAACCCTCGAAGAGAACCAAATGTGTTGAAGATTGCTTTATCACATTTTAAAATTATAATAAGAGTGCAGACGCTCCTCCATCCGGTTCCAAGTACTAGTATAGTACGTACCTTTATGGACTATAGTAGTAGTACTAGTAAACTTTGCGCTTGGCTGTTCGGAAAGTCGAACAATAATAGCACTAGTAGTATAGTGTATGCTTCGGGCAATCTGACACCGAATTAACTGTTGCACGTCCACCGCCAAAGCGAGGGAGAGCTTGCATTAGTCAAAAGTTTCTCCGTGTCCTGCGAGCCACCGCGCGCGAGCTTCTCCCGTCCTGCAACCTTCTCCTCGTTCGGCAAGTCGACGGGACACAACAAAGTAATGCTAGTCCATGCCGCCTCCTCTCTGGTGAATATGGCTTAATTTCAAACGAGATAAATACACTGTCTGTCACTGTATATTTGTAAAAATACGGTCAGTGGACTTCATAATACGCTCATTGCGCTCAATATATATATTTTCCGGTGTTCATACGGTCACTAGCTCACCTTGACTGAGTATGTGTGTGCATGCACGTGTAGGTTGAGCACTTGAGCGTGACCGTGTGTGTTCCGTCGTGTGCTCGGACATGCATGCATTAGGGCGTCGCGCGCGTTTTTGCGTCCATGTGTACGTGTGACTATTGCATACACGTAGGGGGAGTACGTGTAGGGGCCACTAAGGAGCAGTCAAATCACACAGTAAGTTAGTCGGAAGAAGCAACCATCATTTTACTCTTAAATCACATCTGTCGTGTTCGTGTCTCACCCTCCTCCATGGCTCGACCCCACACGGTCACTCGGCATGCCACTCACCGCAAACCGAGTAGTATCCCATAACTTTCTCGCCTGCTTGTTGATGGATCGCGCCATGGAGTACTAGCACTACTGGAAGAGATTGACGAGTTGGGGGAGGACAGCTAGCTGTAGCACAGACTCCCTAGAACTTACTACTGGAAGAGATCGCGCATGTTGTAGCCGGCTATTGCGACCTTTGAACGCGGAGCAACCGCGTGCACCCGGAAACGGCGCAGGCGACGCTCTCTTGGCCGACGTGCCGCTTCAATGCTGGCGCCAGTGAGAGGTCTCGTCCGCTCTGGCCGGGCATGAATGCGGCACTGACCGTTTCGGGCGGGAAGCACGCGCGGGTGATGAAGAGGGTTCCGGTTGGTCAGGATCGGTCGTGGCAACGGTCCGGACGTGCGCAAACAAGAGATGATGTACGTTAATATTGCTGCATATATAATTAACAATGTAAATAATGTGCCAGTTGGACAAATATGATTGGAGATGGTGATGGAAATAGAATTTTACGTAAACACGGATATGCATGTCTATGTCTATGTGTGTGTGCGCGACGACTCTCGCGACCTGGAAGCGGGGGCGTGTTTTTGATCGAGTTTTCTTAAGGGAGGGTAGTGTACCACATGTGAAGGACAGGAAGTGCGACCAGGACGCGTGGGTGTGGATCGTTAGTTCATTGGAAGTAGTACTAGTTTTCTTCACTATACATTAAATAAAGAGTTCGTTTCGTACTAACACAATTTAAAACGATTGTTATGGAGAGAATAAGAAAACCACTCCACTATATTGTAGTCGTATACACGAGAGTACTATATGGATGCAACTTCATTGACTTAGTGCACCTGCCTTTGGATTTACGATAGGTGGGCCCAAAATGTGGCTGGCTCACCTGTCATACAGCCAAAAGCAGGTGCAGTGAAGGCACCGGAGCTCAGTCCGTACTACAGTAGTATATATATAAGCGGGAGCCTCAGTGCTTGTTCGCTAGGGTTTGCACTCTCCACACGCTCGCCGCACTACATATATGTTACACGCTGGAGGCTCAGCGTTCATTTGCTATGGTTTGCTATATTCACAGTCTTTCACCCTTGCTTCACCAGATCTAAACAAGACTGCGTTGGCCTCTTGTCTCTCTCTCCCCCCTCACAGCTGGTGAAGGAGGCGTCCGTATCCCGTCGCACCAGGAAGGGGAGGAGGTGCAACGTTCACTCTATCGCCTTCGGCGAGGGAGGCAATCCACTGCCGGCTGCACTGTTCTCTTTCACCCAGCGCCTATGTGGGAGGGCCACTGACCCCTTCTTCCTCGCTGCCGTACATAGTGTGGGAAGATCCGGCCTCCCGCCGCACGCCTTGCCACATCCCGACGACCCTAAGCTAAAAGTTTCTTTTAAACCGTCGTTGCTCTAGCTGCATGTGGATCTTTTTCGATCTGTAGTCGAATCTAGGTCTTGGTTCAAAGAGGAAAGAAGGGTGCGGTGGGCTGGAGCAAGAATCTAGGACGTGGTTCAATGAGGAAAGGAGGGGCGGAGAGTAGTATAGACTGGCTATCCAGCCGCTTTGTAGGTCGAAAAGGGAAAAAGGGGGGTAACCCAGTACACACATCTGTAAGGAACCAATCTCTTTGTTGAAAAGGGAAAAAAACTGGGGGTCGGGTAGTTTGTGGAGGACTAGATTTGCTGCCCTCACATAGGAAGAAGGTTCAAAGAGAACAAATATGGGACCAACGCATATATGCTGCTTGGCTACATACTCTGCATCACCCATTTATACGTGTGGACGCACATGGTGCTGGCATGTCCCATGCAGCTATTTTGCTGTTGTTAATCTCAGAATTAACTACTGATCTGTTTTAAAAGAATTTCTCTATTAATATGAATCAATGCAACAATTTTAGAAATGCTACTGTCCTATACTTTGTTTTCCATCAAGATAAGGTAGATGCTTCTTTTTGTGGCCGCATGTTTCATCCTCCTTTATTGGCCAGTAATTGTTTTCTATTTTGCCTCTTAAAACAGGGATATCTATTCAACTTGTTGCTATAGAAAACTTAAATGTCACACCGACAACTTTGCTTGATTTCAGTACACACTAGTAGAAAACATGGCTTTGGTCCAGGCCGGGTCAGCCCATTAGTCCCGGTTCAGTCAAGAACCGGGACTAATGTGAGCATCTATCCCGGTTCATGCGTAAGGCATTAGTCCCGGTTCACCTGGGCCCTTTAATCCCGGTTCGTGACACGAACCGGGACTAAAGGGTGCGATGCCCATTAGTCCCGGTTGGTGGCACCAACTGGGACTAAAGGTTAGACCTTTAGTACCGGTTGGTGCCACCAACCGGTACTAATGGGTTTTGAGGCATTAGTACCGGGTTCATGGCACGAACCGGTACTAAAGGTCCCATTTTCAAACTCCCCCCCCTCGTGGACCGCCTTTTCAGTTTTAGAAAAAACAAAGGAAAATGATGGAAATGTCAAAAAAATAAAATAAAATAAGTTTCCCATGTGATATGTGGTCTAATTGTTGGGAAAACTTACAAATATGAATTTCGACTTTATTTGCAAAATCTCTCTGGAATTTGTAAAATGGGCATAACTTTTGCTTACGAACTCGGATTAAAAAGTTTTTTATATGAAAAATCATCTACTTGAAAAGTTACATCCGAATTTAACTGGGGGAACCCCGTTAAACATTTTCAAAATCCTCAAAAACCTAACAGAAAAAAAGTTACGGGGCCTTTAAGATCTAGAGTGGATAAAATCAAAAAAATTACTAGTCAAATCTGGTCAAACAATGGTCAACCTGTCGTCAAACAATGGTCAAACTAATTATTCTAGAATATTAGTGTTACTTAATAATTATTTCAGTTATTTTGAATTTTGGTCAAATCTGGTCAAATTGTGGTCAAACAATGGTCAAACTAATTATTCAAGAAATATTAGTGTTACTAAATAATTATTGTTTTTTAAAACAATAGTTTCAAACTCAAACAGTGAAATGTGTCACTTCATGCTCAAGCAAAATTCATGAAGGTTAATAGGATTGACATCTTACTATTGTCAGGAAAACAACAAGTGTAGACTTGGAAACGAGAGAGAATAGAACCCGGAAGTTAAGCGTGCTCAGGCTGGGGGAGTGGGAGGATTGGTGACCGTTCGGGAAGTTAGATGATTTGGAATGATGAGGGGTGATTAGAGGATAAATTGAGCAGTGATGAGGGGTGGTGATTACACACTAGAGGTTAAAATAATTCAGAAATTTGAAAATAAAAAAAATTCAAATTTTTTTTCAAAAAAAAAAATCATAAAATTTCCTTTAGTCCCGGTTGGTAACACCAACCGGGACTAAAGGTGGAGCTCCACGTGGTCGTGCCCTTTAGTCCCGGTTCTGGATTGAACCGGGACTAAAGGGGAGAGGCATTAGTACCGACCCTTTAGTCCCGGTTCGAAAACCGGGACTAAAGGGCCTTACCAACCGGGACAAAAGCCCCTTTTTCTACTAGTGGCAACGGCACAAAACTTGATTGGATTTCCTATTCGTGTTGGTAGATTCATATTTTATGTTGGTCGTCTCATGAAGGTCAGTACAGGCCTTCATCCACATGATTGTGGAGTGTGCTTTGAGATGTTGTGCTACTTCTATTGGTACTATTTTAAATAAATGATGAATTGAAGCTATTGTATTGTTGTCTTTTCCCATTAAGTAGTGAACAAAAATGGGACCAACCCAGACATGATGCTTGTTTCTTTGTTACAACAAATTCAGCATCACCCCCTTTATAAGCCAGTAATAGATGCCACTCTCAGAATTAACTATTGAATCTTATTTCAAAACTGCAACACTTGTTAGGGATTGGCAGGATTACCATTTTTGTTGCCACATGTTTCATCCTCCTTTATTATCCAGTAAATGATTCCTTTTTTGCCTCTGTTTATACAGGGATATCTATTCAACTTCTTGCTATTGCGACATTTTGCTTCGCTACGCATAACACTTTGCTTGGTTTCAGTGCAACTGCACAAAACGAGATTGGATTTCCTATTCGTGTTGGCAGATTCATATTTTATCGTTGTCGGTCTCATGAAAGGTCAGTATAGGCCTTCGTCCACATGATTGTGCAGTGTGCTTTGAGATGTTGTGCTACTTGTATTGGTACTGTTTTAAATAAATGTTGAATTGAAGCTATTGTATTGCTGTCTTTTCCCATTAAGTAGTGAACAAAAATGGAACCAACCCAGACATGATGCTTGTTGCTTTGTTACAACAAACTCTGCATCACCCCCTTTATAAGTAGATGGAAGCACATACTGTTGTTGTGCCCACTCTACCCTGGAACTGAATCTTAGTTCAAAACTGCAAACACTTGTTAGGGATCGGCAGGAGTACCATTTCTGTTATGGATCGGCCGGAGTACATGTTTAATAAATGTATTGTTCAGATAACGTCTCTGTTATTATATATCAGTTACAGACTTACAGTGTTTTTACAAATGGTACTATCTTGCTTTGTAGTTCTTTCTACATGTTTAAGCAAGGTATTGTTAAGATAATGTCTCTGTTAAAATGAACCAGTCGCATTGTTTTAGGAATGATACTTTTCTGCTTTTTCGTTCTTTATACATCTTGAAACAAGGCATTGTTAAGATAATGTGTCAGTTAATATGAATGAATCACACTGATTGAGAATTGCTACTCTCCTGCTTTGTTTCCCATTAAGATAAGGTAGATCAGTAGATGTTTTTCTTCTGGGAGTATAAGTCATCAACCGTTATTTCTCAGTAATTGTTTCCCTTATACCTTTTGTTGCTTACAGGGATATCAAAATTAAAGCTCGGTTTTATTCCGACTTCGATTTTAGTTCAACTGCACAAAAGGAGCCAATGTGTCCAAGGCAAACTGCTACATTACTGGGTCCAGTTGGTCGTTCCACTTTGCAGAAAGAAGCAGTCATTGTTTGTGCTACATTACAGAAGGAATGACCGAGAAGCTTTACAGAGTATTAGGCCTTCCACTATGTAGGCCAAAAGAGGTGCCAATTTCACCTTTTCTTAGTTTGGCACCAAATCCCTCCATTGCTACAGCCAGTGCCATAAATATTAGACACCGGTGACATGACTAGTCCACAAAGACCATTGGCAATTTAACAACACGTGGAGTGCCCTGGGTAAGAACTGCCCAAACAAGTACAAGAAGCGACATGACTCCACGATCATAAGCATTACATATTTTGAATGGGAAAAGCTTGTGAAAGTTTAATCATTGATGTTAGCAAGAGGCGACATGACTCCATGATCATAGGCATTACATATTTTGAATGGGAAAAGCTTGTCAAAGTTTAATCATTGATGTTAGCAACAAGACGTTAGTTCAATATATTGGAATTGGAAAACCTTGTCAAAATTTGCTCATTGATGTTAGCCAGAAGACATGCATTTGATATTTTTGAGTGGGATGCCCTTGCTGTGAGCAGCGTTGAGTGTTTTTTCCTATTCCTTTGTTCAGTTTAGAAGTAAATAGTTACTCTGCTGACATAATCCTGTGTTAAGAGTTTGTTCTGAATATTTTCTATGTAATGCCAGGCCTTGTGTTTGATTGCAAAGTTGAGCTTGGAATGTTGTGGCATGCGGCATCACGAGCTGTTCACCGTGCCTCCTGAGAATAATGCTTCGTATTGTTTTGCATGTCGATCTAATGCCAGTGATTTGCTTGTTAAGAAGATCATCCTCTTCTGTTGTTTCCGTGCTTAAGCAGTTCATCGTCTGATGTTTCATTCATAGCCTATAAGACAAGTCGGGTGGGTTAGATGTGAAACCATATGATCTTCCGACCAACTCGTGATATTAGGCCGTGATTGGATCGTTGTTTTCCAACCAAAACCGCTTGTAAAACTGACGCTTGTAAATTAAAGCAGATGGTCTCTGGCGAAGGCGCTTGGTTGGTCGATTTCGACTAGTAAAATATCGGAAGTACTTGACACACGATAAAAACACTGAATGGCACTCGGACGATTGCTAATCCAGCCGTTAGCTGCTGTTTCAGCCTTGCCCATGGATGGCATGATACGCACGTCGTGCATGTATCGTCTGGTAATGTCGTCCATATAGCAGTGCTCGTAAAATATACACTGGTCTCTCAAATTACACGTGTAACCCGCCGGTTTTACTTACAGACCTCGGGCCCTCGGTTTCATTACGACTGTATTTTATGCGTTGTTTTCGATGACGAGTAAATTACGCTTGTATGTTAATATAGGTTTGAAATAAACCAGAGCTCCCAAGCGCGGCCTTACCGTTTCATGCCGTCTCAGTTTCTTGAAGGTGCTCATAGGTGTCTGATGATCCTGGCTTCCTGAATGAGTAGCGGGCGCTATATCAGACCATCCGTAGGGCCCGTGAGGCCCTCTCCGCTGTCCTTTGAGTTGTTGCGCTCGTCGTGGCGCCGAGCATTGTTAACATCGTCAATGAACATGAGGATTCAGGAGATGACTTTATTTTGACTGGATGACACTAGGGACCCACTAGGGCCATAGCCGTACATACGCAAGTGCCTCCTTATTATGTACAACTATATTTTTTTTTGCTTTCTCCTGGTTTCCTGACATCACGGTCCCACACCATTGTCCACCTATGTAGTCAGTATAAACGAGAGAATTGTACAAGGTGCGACCGACAGCTGGGACCAAGCAGCTCGAGCAGTATTTGTGTTTTTGAGGCGTGAGCACTGCAGAGTTTTTCTTGGCGATGATTTCGTTGTTGTTCAGAGGAGAGCAGGGTATTAACTGGGTGGGATGTGGCCCGTCTAGCCAAGGCCAGATATCCAGCCCAGATACTAATTTTTTCAAGATGAAAATGGCTAGCCCAGCTATACATCTTTTTGAGGAATACCCATGCAAGGTCAAGTTGTTATTCTCCGCCCGCTGGGCTGCAAATCTTTCCTAGGAGGGATGCATTAGGCTTAACAGGAAAATGGGCTTTAAAAATAATAAATGGGATGTAATTATAAAAACTGGGCAGTAACTATAAAAAAATGCACCAAACACGAAATTAGTTTATAAAATATTATTTATAGATTTTGAAAATCTTAAATTTTCATTGTTGCGTGCGCAATGTTTTGTTGGATTTTTACGTAATACAAATTTATATTTAATCTGACTAGAAGTTTCTGGATAAAAATATTTCGGAGCCCATCAAAATGTGGGAAATTTTATTGAAATCTGTCTTCAACGGTTGGTTGAAATTATTAATCATTGTCCTAGCTAGAAAATTGGCTGTACTTTTAACATACTGTAAATGGGCTGTTGTAAATTCCATTAGAATTCCAAAATGGGTTGTACATTCTTACAAAACGCAAATGGGCTATAAGTTCTCTGCCACACACTTGTGGGCCTACTAAGTGACGCGTCCCCTAAAAAAATAATTTGACGCGTATGCAAGGCTTTGCCAACTTATTATAGTCAACACAAGGTTCTAGCAGCAGTGGCCGTTGGATGTCTATCCAACGGATGTCGTGCTTCTTCTTCAATCTCGGATATTCTTGGCTTCGGCCGCCCAAAAAATGATTCCTCCCCCTGACATCTGGGGTGCACCGCTTCGGAGGCTGACCTGTGGGCCTACTAAGTTGGAGCGTAGCAAGGGCTTTGTCAACTTAGTCAATAATAAATGTTTCTAGCTTCAGTGACCGTACGATGTCCATCCAACGGCCGTATTGCTTCTTCAACCTGTGGTCTTCTTGGTCTAGCCGCCCAAAGCAGCGCCGGTCGTACCGCCTGCTCCTGCCTCCCGTGGCCGGATGTGCTGCCGCGGAGGCCTTACCGCCCCCATACTACTCCCACCACTGGCCAGGCCATCCCTCCACTCACCCACACCCCCTGTTATTTTGCAGCGACGGCAGCCTCACACCGCAGCCGAATCAGTGAACCCTCATACTCCTCTCCGCGCGGGCTTCCACTGCCGCGTCTTCCCCGGCTCCGCGTCATCCCCTTCCTAGGCCTCACCATCGTCCAGACCACCGCCCTGGTGCTCTCGACGTGGCATGGTCAACGTGGTCAATGACCGACTTCCATCGGAAGAGTACTGTACGTGGAGAGGCTGACAGCTGGGTCCAGGCAGCCGCAAGGAAGTGCCTCCTTATTACGCACAAAATAATTATTCCTCCACCTTACAGGAGGGACCCACCGGACGAGCCACCTTCTTTCATGAAAAAACATTTCCCCCCTGACTGCTCGGACCCACCGGTCGGGCCAGCGTATTTCGCGAAAAAAACGTCCCCCCGCTGTCATCTTGGACCCACCGAAAGTGCCTCCTTATTACGCACAAAAAAATGAATACTCCCCCTGCTAGCTGGGACCCACCATGGTGGGAGGCTGACTTCTCGGCCTACTAAGTTGACTGGGACGGGGGCCTTTGTCAACTTTAGTCAATATGAACGATTCTAGCTCCAGTGACCGTACGATGTCCATCCAACGGCCGTAGTGCTTCTTCAACCTCTGGTCTTCTTGCTCCAGCCGCCCAAAGCAGCGCCGGTCGTGCCGCATGCTCCTGCCTCCCGTGGCCGGCAGTGCTGCCGTGGAGGCCTCACCGCCCCCTACTATTCCCGCCGCTGGCCAGGCCCTGTGGTGACGGCAGCCTCACACCGCAGCCGAACCAGTGAACCCTCGTACTCCTCTCCACACGGGCTTCCACTGCCGCGTCTTCCCCGGCTCCCCGTCGTCCCCTTCCTAGGCCTCGCCATCATCCACCGCCCTGGTGCTCTCGGCGCGGCATGGTCAACGTGGTCAAGGAACGATTTCCATCGGACGTGGACTGTACGTGGAGAGGCTGACAGCTAGGTCCACGGTCGCAGCAAGGAAGTGCCTCCTTATTACGTGCAAAATAATTATTCCTCCACCTGACAACGGGGACCCACCGGACGGGCCACCGTATTTCGCAAAAAAAAATGTTTCCCCCCTAACTGCTAGGACCCACCAACTACACCTTCGCACGCAAGGAAGTGCGTCTGGGCAAAAAAAAAACGATTCGCCCCCCTGACTACTGGGACCCACCAGCTACATCTTCGCACGCAAGGAAGTGCCTGACAGTCGGGACCCACCTGGTCAAAGCGTACGTAGCGTTGTCATTCTGGTCACGAATGTGTACATACATATATACTGGTCGATGGAGAGGCGCGCACGTGTCGTAGTAGAGGCGCGCACGTAGCATGTACACGTACGTAGAGCGGTCAAGGTGCAAGAAAGAAAATACGGTCATGTATGTGTACATACGGGCGGGGTCTCGAACGCCTACTCACGCATACGTACGGCGATGGCTCGTGTACATGGCTGGGTCGGAACGGAGAAACAACGTCGTCGTCGTGTTCATGGGGAGGCAACGGAATGAGTCATGTTCATGGGGAGGCAACGGAATGCGTCGTGTTCATGGGGAGGCAACGGAATGCGTCGTGTTCATCGGGAGGGCTTGGACGGAACAGGCGATGGAAACGAGGCCTGTCGTACTGCAAAACGGAGGAAACGGCCTTGTGTTCGACCGGCCACATCCGAAACAGGATCCTGTTCATTGGGAGGGGTGTAGCGTACCGCAAAACGGAGGAAGCGGACCTCCTACGGTCGAAACGGGGGTCCTATTGATTGGGAGGGGTGTGGCGTACCGCAAAACGGAGGAAACGGACCTCCTACGGTCGAAATGGGGGTCTTGTTCATCAGGAGGGGTGTGGCGTACCGCAAAACGGGACTCCACGTGATACTGTTCATCTCCACCATCGACCTCCTCCAGCCTCCACGGGCTCCTGTTCATCCAGCCTCCATGGGCTCCTGTTCATCCAGCCTCCACCGCGCGCTACTCCACCGGCTACTGCTCAACCACCCCTCCACCGTCTACTATTCATCCAGCCCTCCACACCACGGGGTCCTGTTCAAACACCCCTCCACGGGCACGCCTCCACCGTCTACTGTTCATCCAGCCCTCCACCACA
Source organism: Triticum aestivum (assembly GCF_018294505.1). Lineage (NCBI taxonomy): Eukaryota > Viridiplantae > Streptophyta > Magnoliopsida > Poales > Poaceae > Triticum > Triticum aestivum. The sequence goes on along the minus strand of NC_057806.1, from coordinate 520,338,383 downwards.
CCACGGGGTCCTGTTCATCCAGAGGCAACGCCACCGCTCACTGTTCATCCACCCCTCCTCCCGCAACACTCACTGTTCATCCCAGAGGCAACATCGATCGGCTTCAGTTACCAGCAGTAGCGAAGGAATGCTCGATCAGGTTCAGTTAACATCCATCGATCGATCGCTCGGGTTCGGTAACGCGTAGCCTGCAGTACAATCGCTCGGGTTAAGTTAGAGCCCAACGCCTCGCTCGGGTTCAGTTAGAGCCAACGCCTCGCACACGCGCGCATACGTGTACGAGAGAAACGCGCATCGCTCGGCCCCCGACCTCCCACCGTAACCGGGAACTCCCCAAATTTTCCTCCCCCTCGCTTCTACCACGGTTTTTTTCGTCATGGACGGCCCAAAGAATGTCATGCAGCTGCTTCTCCAGCCCTCCCAGGACGAAAAGCCCATTTTCTGTCATGATTTTTTGTCATAGAAGTAGGATCCCACCACATCTATGATGATACCGGGTTTTGTCACAATTATCGTCATAGAAGTGTCATATGCATGACAGAAATTTTTTTCGTTTGGCCCAAAATTTCACGGATGTGTCTTTTTTTGTAGTGCATGAATCATAATTTATTAGAATACTCTATATGCTTCATTTATATCTTTTGAGCTAGATAATTTTGCTCTAGTGCTTCACTTATATCTTTTAGAGCACGGTGGTGGTTTTATTTTATAGAAATTATTGATCTCTCATGCTTCACCTATATTATTTTGACAGTCTTTTAGAACATCATGGTAATTTGCTTTGGCTATAAAATTAGTCCTAATATGATAGGCATCCAAGATGGGTATAATAAAAACTTTCATATATAGTGCATATACTTGATAATTGTTTTGAGATACAAAGATGGTAATATTAGAGTCGTGCTAGTTGAGTAATTTTGAAATTGAGGAATACTTGTGTTCAGGTTTGCAAGTCCCGTAGCATGCACGCATGGTAACCGTTGTGTGACAAATTTGAAACATGAGGTGTTCTTTGATTTCTTTCCTTATGAGTGGCGGTCGGGGACGAGCAATGGTCTTTTCTTACCAATCTATCCCCCTAGGAGCATGCGCGTAGTGCTTTGGGTTTGACGACTTGTAAATTTTTTTCCATAAGTATGTGAGTTCTTTATGACTAATGTTGAGTCCATGGATTATACGCACTCTCACCCTTCCGTCATTGCTAGCCTCTTCGGTACCGTACATTGCCCTTTCTCACCTCGAGAGTTGGTGCAAACTTCGCCAGTGCATCGAAACCCCGTGATATGATACACTCTTTTACACATAAGCCTCCTTATATCTTCCTAAAAACAGCCACCATACCTACCTATTATGGCATTTCCATTGCCATTCCGAGATATATTGCCATGTAACTTTCCACCATTTCATTTTTAATGACACACTTCACCATTGTCATATTGCCTTGCATGATCATGTAGTTGACATCGTATTTGTGGCAAAGCCATCGCTCATAATTTTTATACATGTCACTCTTGAATCATTGCATATCCCGGTACACCGCTAGAGGCATTCACAAGGAGTCATATTTTGTTCTAAGTATCGAGTTGTAATCCTTGAGTTGTAAGTAAATAAAAGTGTGATGATCTTCATTATTAGAGCATTGTCCCATGTGAGGAAAGGATGACGGAGACTATGATTCCCCCATAAGTCGGGATGAGTCTCCGGACGAAAAAAATAAAAGAGGCCAAAGGAGCCCAAATAAAAAAATGCCAAAGAAACCCACCAAAAAAATGAGAGAAAAAGAGAGAAGGGGCAATGTTACTATCTTTTTTCCACACTTGTGCTTCAAAGTAGCACCATGATCTTCATGATAGAGAGTCTCCTATTTTGTCACACTCATATACTAGTGGGAATTTTTCATTATAGAACTTGGCTTGTATATTCCAATGATGGGCTTCCTCAAAATGCCCTAGGTCTTCGTGAGCAAGCAAGTTGGATGCACACCCACTTAGTTTCTTTTGTTGAGATTTCATACATTTATAGCTCTAGTGCATCCATTGCATGGCAATCCCTACTCATTGCATTGACATCAATTGATGGGCATCTCCATAGCCCATTGATTATCCGCGTCAATGTGATACTTTCTCCTTTTTGTCTTCTCCACACAACCTCCATCATCATATTCTATTCCACCCATAGTGCTATGTCCATGGCTCGCGCTCATATATTGCGTGAAAGTTGAAAAAGTTTGAGAATACTAAAGTATGAAACAATTGCTTGGCTTGTCATCGGGGTTGTCCATGATGGGAGCATTTTGTGTGATGAAAATGGAACATGGCCAAACTATATGATTTTGTAGGGATGAGCTTTCTTTGGCTATGTTATTTTGAGAAGACATAATTGCTTGGTTAGTATACTTGAAGTATTATTGTTTTTATGTCAATATTAAACTTTTATCTTGAATCTTTTGGATGAACATTCATGCCACAATAAAGAAAATTACATTGAAAATTATGTTAGGTAGCATTCCACATCAAAATTCTGTTTTTATCATTTACCTACTCGAGGATGAGCAGGAATTAAGCTTTGGATGCTTGATACGTCTCCAACGTATCTATAATATTTGATTGTTCCATGCTATTATATTATCTATTTTGGATGTTTAATGGGCTTTAATATGCACTTTTATATTATTTTTGGGACTAACCTATTAACCAAAGGCCCAATGCAAATTGCTGTTTTTTGCCTATTTCAGTCTTCCGTAGAAAAGGAATATAAAATGGAATCCAAAAGGAACGAAACCTTCGAGAGGATCTTTCTTGGAACAAACACAACCCAGGAGACTTGGAGTACAAGTCTAGAAGTCCGCGAAGCTTCCGTGAGGCGGGGCGCACCCAGGGGGGTAGGCACGCCCCCACCCTCCACTACTAGAAAAACCCCTACTAATGGCGCACCTAATATGGCCATTAATGGCGCATCTGTGGTGCGCCATTAACAGCACGCCATTAGTAATTTTTACTAATGGCGCACCACCTGGTGCGCCATTAGTATCTGGTATACTAATGGCGCACCGCGGGTGCGCCATTAGTATAGGCCAGCGTGCGCCATTAGTATGCCTCCCAGGGGCCATGTATACCCAGGTGCTTTGGCATACTAATGGCGCACCACCACTGGATGCGCCATTAGTAACCGCAGCATACTAATGGCGCACTACCCAGTGATGCGCCATTAGTATGCACTGTCATACTAATGGCGCACTGTCCTGTGATGTGCCATTAGTATGAATATTAGGTTTTTTTTTATCTTTTTATTTTCTGTTTTTTGCACAGGTTACAAAATGTATAGTTTGACAAAATATAGACAACACACATCAACAACAGATTCATCGAATACAATAGAAGATTAGTCTTTGAATACAATTCATCATATTAGTCTCCGAATACAATTCATCATATTAGTCTCCGAATTAAAAAGACCGAACAAAGATAGAACATTATATTACAAGTCTCGAGACCGCGAGTAGCGAGTTTGTCTTCACATTACAAGTCGATATCGATCATCTAAACTACCATCACATAGAAGAGAGCTGCGGTCATCACGATGAGCATCATCACGATGAAACTCGTCTTCATCCGGTTCCTCCAACGCTCCCTCCCCTCTCCCGCTAGATAGCGGGCGTATCTAGATTCGGCCTCGGCCCTAGTGGTGTACCCTTTGTAACTGTTACCGCTGAATCGGTGAACCTGTCTCCGACACTCCTCCCAGTCATCGTAGACTCCGGGAACCTTACCCTTGTACACGACATACGTCGGCATCGCTATGCACTAGCCAAACGAAACGTTAGTACCAATTCACAGACAATACATAAGCAATATATAATTATGCAACAGAACGATCGGAAGAGAAAAGGAAGACATTAATAGCATCGATTACATCTAAGTTGAACGACTCTCGAAACCAAAGAGACATACTACAAGTTCATTAAAGTTTAATTACAACATGAGCCAATCGATGTTTCAGAACTAGACAACTCGACTCAAGGGACCGGAGCGTGGATGAAGCCGCCGTCTATCGTGGGAGTCATGAAAGAACGGGCGTTGTCATCCTGCATTTGTAGCATTGTGTCGATGTCACTGTTGGACGGTTGATTTCTGAGGTAGAACTGCCCCGAGGTACGAAGGACATCTTGATGGATGATTTCCGCAAACTCCGACTGGATGCGAAAGAATTCTTGTCGGAGGTCCGCGTCCTGGATTGCCGACACGCTCGCGGCCCAATCTTTGAGTTTACTCGGTAGCAGAAGTTGATGATGGTCCCGTACGATCGCCCGCATGTGATGGATGGCGTAGTAGGCACCCTTCTGACCGCCAGGCGGCTGCTTGACGCAGCAGAACGTCGTATTGTGGGAGAACACGTGCTTGCCGTACTTACGAATAGGCCTGGTGAAGGTGCCTCCAGATTGGGCGTAGCCGGGGAGAACATCATCAAGAACCTTCTTGACATTTGTGTAGTCTACGTTCGACTGACGGTCCGGGTCGAAATACGTGGCCATGGAATATTTGGGGCTTAGGAGGATGAGCGTGCAACGTGTGTCACTGCAGAAAACACGGAATGTTAAAAGAAAAACGATCGAAAAGTAAGAATTCATATGTTACGGGCCGGTTGAGGGGAGGACTTACTCGGGAAAGTAAGGCACGAGGAAGTTATCCTTATCTTGGTTTGCCAGAATGACGCCTTCGAGGTAAGAACTCGCGACTTGCCGGTCCCCAGCGCTGCCCAAGATCTTGGCACGCATGTAGAAGGGGTCGACTATCACGATGTCCGGGGTCTTGTCGCGAATGATCCGCATCTCCATACTCAGCGAAAATAGCCGAACGAAGGTGTAGTGCAGCGGATGAAGGTTCAACATAGCGTGGATGTCATCAAAACGCAGGACGATCGTACGCCCGATGGAGTTATCCACAAAGCCCTTGCCCTCTGGCACCTTGGCCGCGAAAACCGGGTATGCCACATCCTTCTCCCTGAGACGCCGCTTCTCCAAAGCAAGAACACTGTCATGCAGACTCCGCATAGCACCGGTTGCAGCATTGAGCATATTTGTCGGTAGCATCGCCCTACCCGCCACATGCACCCTCCTCGAGATATCCTGCGGTGAAGGTGGCCCGTCCTGAGCACGGATCGTACTCGGTGCCGGCTGGCTCGCACCCTTCTTAGTCTTTCTTTTGCGTGCCTTCTTCTTCTCCTGTAATGGGACCGAGTTCTGCTCACAGACCGCCTTCTTGAGTGTGTTGGGGCTGATAATATTTCGCACCTCGCCTATCTGAGGCTCGGTGAAGTCGGCAGCTGGAGGCGTCTCCTGAGAGCTGAACGCCAGACGGCGCCTGTTGCAACTTGGCTTCTCCGCGGTACGAGCTAGATCGCACACGTCTTTTGTTGGGTTTGGTTCTTGAGAAGGAGGCCCCATGAAGTCGCCATCGTACCCATGCTCGGCAAAGTACTGATCGACGTTGCCAAATGTATCATCGTCGTCGTCGTCGTTCTGATCCTGTGCCATATGCATGTTTGGATCCAGTGGCATAGGGATGTCCGGCACCGTTACGGCGGTCTTGCCATGGGGCCGACTTGGCGCCGGCACGACTGGCGGTGTTGTCTTTGGGGTGGTGTCCCCCGCCCCCAAACGAATCTGGCTCTTCGGCCAAAGCAGGGGCCAGCTCAGGCAGGCGCTGAGGGTCATCACGTCATCATCGTCGGCCCCGACGGGTCGAATCGGAGGTAACAAGTCGTCGCAGCCTGGCAGCACCCGAACCAGTTGAACCCTAAACAAGTTGGGTGGCATCTGGGTACCGTGGAACAAGGGGTTGCCCGGTTGAACGATTTTGCCCTTGGCGACATCGACCAACTCGTTGTTCACGAAGTGGAGGAGAGTGCACGGAACGTCGGCGGCGCCCTGCGAAAACATGTAGGGCGTCAGGGATGCCCAGTCAAAGGCAAGGAGATGAAGTCCTCGGCCGAGAGAGGCTTAATTAGTTACCGTGATGATGGCGTCGAGCTCGGCTAATGTCGAGGCACCGCCAACGGCGGGCGTGCAGTTGACGGAGCGGCCGCTTGCTGAAGAGGTGCCGGCCGGCGTACACCCGGGTGCATTAAGCTCCCGTGCCGGCATCCGAGACACCAATGCCGCCTCCGCCGGAGGCACCAATGGCCCCGCCATCGCATTATGCGAGTTGCTGGCCGTGAAGCTAGGAATCGGGGGCGGCCCCTGTTGGCCGCCCGCAATCCACGCACTCAACCCCGAGATCAAGGTAGGCACAAGGGCGGTGATCGTCGCTCCGAGTCGTTGTTCCACTTGCTCTTGGACAATCTCCGGAATCCGCGCCACCTGTGCCTTGAGTTCTTGAACCTCTCGCGCCTGGCTTTCCGAGCTGGTCTTTTTCTCCTTTCGCACACCAGCGGTATAGTATGACCCCATTTTGTCGACAAGCCTTTGCCGGCCACACGACCAGCTGACGTCGGCTTACTGAGCTTATCCTTGTTCTTCATTATATTCAACCCCCTATTTAGAGTGGTGTCCCAAGGGTTGCTCTTAGTCGACCCCGCGCTACTGCTTTCAGTCGCCTGCGGAAGGAATGTGAACCATTTAGAAATTCGGCTTCATTAATTAGAATGCAACCATATGGAGCTAATTACGCGGGGGTGTATTCCTTACCAGAACAAGCTCAAGCCGCCTGGTCTTCGGATCCGTGGTAAGCTCCTTTGTTTTCGGGTCCTTCTTGTACCGGGCCCTGACAAAGTTCCTGGTCTGCTTGTCACCGTATTTATCGAAGAGGGGCGGTAGGCCTTGCTCGGCACGGTCCGCCTCCTCCTTGTCCCATATAGGCTCCGCCACTCTGTAACCGCCGGGACCGAGTGTGTGTTCCCCTATGTTCAGCTCCCGCATTTGTTTCCCCCACTCACTTGATTGGGAGCTTGCGGTGCTCGAGCAATTGATCTTGAAGTCGTTGTAGTCATCTTCGGTGATCGAAGGATTTTTCTCCTTGATCTTCTCATAACTCTCACCTTTCTCGATCATTCTCTTCACATTGCTTTTCCAAGTAGACAGGGCCTTGCTCATCTTCGTGAGGGCAGCATTGTTCACTTTATTCCCTTTGAGGCTTGTGTTTTCGAATTCAGCGGGGAACTTGTATCGTTCGTGCAGCTTCGTGAAGAGGAGGTGGCGCAAATTCCCTCGGTCAGGATGCCTCAGGTTCTCGGTGTTGATCGAGACGGTGCTCCGGACAATGCACCCGAGCTGAAGCGAGTACCCCTTGACTATTCGTTCGGGCGCCGTTGGATTCCCGTTGGAGTCCACTTCAGTAACTTCCTCCTTGAGGGTGCGGAGCACGATCGGGCGCCGGTCCTTCCGTTGCCTCTTCGGCTGGCTGCTATCTGTGCGTGCGCCGCCATCATCAGTGGTGGCATCCTCGGCGGCACCATCAGTGGTGGCATCAGTGTGGTCATCCTCGGCGGCACCATCCGTGGTCTCAGGATCGGTGGGGAAGGCGGCGGCCTCATACAAGTGAGGTTGTTCCTCCATCTCCTGGGACAGCTCCCAGAATGCCTTGCCGCCCGAACCCCCGGCCTCATCGTTGTGGGCCATGTTTCTCTCTAAATAGAAACAAAGTTTGGTCAAAAAGTTGGTTATTGTCAAGGAACAAGATCATGGTCTCATCATTTAGGGTTTGTCGACACCGAGGCATCCTAAAATCTAAGCTTTTATCATTGAGGGTTTTTCGACGCCAAGGCACCCTAAAAGCCTAACTTTTCATCATTTCGGTTTTTATCGACACCGAGGCACCCTAAAAGCCATGCATTAGTCACAAGTACGCCGGGGCACTTGATCCTACTTAATTAACTACTAAGATACCCCGGCCTATGCATTAGTCACAAGTACCCCATATGTCCTATTTTTAGCAAAGTCATGCTAAAATTCACGGAAAATTTCAGCATGACCTTTGCTGAAAATAGGACATATGGAGTACCCGAATTTGCCGGAACGGAAGTTAATCGACATTCCGGCAAACTCAAGGGCCTCTCGGGGTACCTGCAAAATCATCACGACACGATGGTCGGAGACAAAACCCAGCAAACTAGCAAAATCATCACAAATTGTTTTCTGTTAAAGATGATCATCATCTTTACAAGTCTTTCTCAATGTGATCACAAGTAATTCAGAGGCATCACAAGTAATTCAGAGCATCACAAGGCATTAGTAGTTCAGTACATGAACAAGTTTTACAAACCCATATAAGAACAAGTGAATTCTAGTCCCATTGACACTCCTGGTTTTCTACAAACACCAAGTACTAGGGCACACAAAAGTTCTGAAATTTGTGTGCCTAACTGAATTAACTGAATTTTCAGTAACCGAATAAACTGAATTTTCAAAACTGCAAGAAGCCAATTAAAAAAATCCAACAGCACTAGAACTGAGCTGATTGACAGTAGTTTTGTTCACTGTTATGAAGAGAAACTTCTTCTTGTAAGAAAGGACTTCGCGTGTGGTTTGGAATATTCAGAAATCAAGTTGAAATATAAAACCATATAGAGGTAGGTATGCTACAAGTCTACAACATATATACTAATTAATCAACTGCAATCAGGAGACAGTTTCTTCTTCTAAGTCCATCTCACGGTTCGCTGAATTAAGAAAAATACATCATCATTTCAGAAAACTTACGCAAACTACTCAAAACAGGAAGAAGAAGAAAAACACATTTCAGAAGGAAAAAACTTTTGTATAGCTAGAATTCAGAATGCATTCAACAATCCAAACTTTTGTATTTCCTGGATAACAAACAGTAATGATCTCTAGCCCTGACATTCATTTATTCATTCTTCTAGTAAATAGGTGCATAAATGTTCTTGCCGAATGGGTTTATTTTTTGTTGATCTATATGCTCATATATGCAGACGAGGCTAGCCACTTTTCTGCCACTCATATGCCACTGATAAAAAAATGAACTTTCACCAGTAAGTTGTAACTTGGCAGCCAGTCAGTTTATACAACAAAGATAATCATATATTTCTATGAACACTAGACGCCAATCTGAGGATAAAAAAGCATCTACTAGTAACTAGTGCATATGATCATCACTAGCCCATAATAGTAATTAAGTTTTTTTTGTAGACAAACAACATGTTTATCTTTCAGGCATCTACATCTCAGAGTGTACCGAACAAAACCCAGAGCTTGGTGCTAGTGCTCTGCTGCTCAAATTGGGTCGAGAAGCATCTACTAGTAACTAGTGCATATGATCATCACTAGCCCATAATTCGTGTACTCCAAAAATTCAAGCAATTGTACCAAATTTTGAAAGAGATTTTTCCAATTTATATTTAAATAGAATTGGGGTATATACCTTGGAATCCTCCTAATGGAAACAGCACTAACTGGCGTCTCTATTTCAGCACGAACTGTCAGAAGACTTTTGACCTAAATAATATTTAAATGGTTCTAAGTTAGTAAAGTACATAAAGAAAGATCATCGAGTAATTCTCCATGGCATAATTTTTACCTACCAACAGGAGACCTATAACATTTCTAGGGTTTCCTGAATACACAGGTACACGGCTGTGGCCCCGGGCAAGAATTATTAGATTCTAACTAAATCATTAGATTCTAACTAAATCCACAAGTCAGATCTCAACTCAAACGCAACACGGACCAAAGATAAATAAGAACTAAGACATACATCTATCCTGCTGCCACATCTACTGATTATATCCTATCCTGATACTAGTCATATCTCATATCCAAGTACCGCTTAATTTTCCTTTTTTAGGGCAATCCTATGCCTTAATTTTCTTTTTCAGACAATGCTATGTCTTCCTAAATAGGCATGTGTTGCTGTCTTGGACATGCCAGACAGCCACAGGGCCCAGGCCGACCATAACGCCAAATGCTCTATGAATATTATCTGCCAATCAATTAACTAGGAAAAATGCTCTATGAAACAGTAGAGTCAGGATCTCCTACCAGTAAGGGCTGAACAACAACCAAACCTCAATGAGCTGTTAGAGAATGCACTCTTATACTACAGGGGTGCAAGAGAAATTCCTCGAATGTAGTATTAAAGGGGATATTGAAAGTAACAACCAAATGAAGCAACTAATCAACTGTGTGCTATCTAGCTAATCTGGAGCCTCAGTGAAATAATTATCAGTCTCTGGGATTGTTAGCACCATCCTCATCTGGAAATGAGTAGTTGCTTCATGTGCTAGCTGGGTAAATGTGAAGGTGATGCTATATCTTGATGCTCATGACAGGTACATTGCAAGTAGCACAGTTGCAATTTTCGGAAGAAAAAAAAACTCGTATAACTCCAGCATGGCAGCATGTCTTTGATGTCCACTTTAGTGAATGAATTTAATCGAAAACAGACCAACCAAAGTTTTGTAACAGCAAACCCATACTTTAGTTGGAGGTTTAATCTTCAGACTGAGCTTACGAAGGATAACAATGGCGAGCTTATACATACCACAGCACAGGATCGCTCTGAACCAACATGTAATGCTGGATAATAAGTCTCTTCACCGCAGTCCAAGACTTCTTCTACAGTTTCCTGCCATTTTCACAACCAAAATAAACAGCAATTATCAACAAATGGGAATCTGGTGCTCAGCACTTTTTCTGTTACACAGATGTATCAGTCCTGTTCTAGTCTATAGTCCTGTTCTAGTCTACTTGTGGAATGGAGAAGGAAGCAAGCACATGAGAGGAGGCTATGGACTTGCGGAATGGAGAAGTAAGGAGGAGGTGGTCGTACCTTGGGCGTCTAGTCTAGGTCCTGCGGCGACGTGGCGTCGAGGGAGGCGGGTCGACGGTGGTGTGGACGGGGCGGGGTCGAGGTGGGGCAGCGGCGTCGGGGCGGGGTCGAGGCGGCGTCGGGGCGGCGGGGCAGCGTCCGGGCGGCGGGGTCGGGGCGGCGTCCGGGGCAGCGTCCGGGCGGCGGGGTCGGGGCGGCGTCCGGGGCGGCGTCCGGGCGGCGGGGTCGGGGCGGCGTCAGGGCGGCGGGGTCGGGGCGGGGTCGAGGCGGCGTCGGCGCGGCGTCCGGGCGGCGTCCGAGCGGCGAGGAGAGGGCGAGGGAGGGAAAGGGCGAGGGCGAGGGCGAGGGCGAGGGCAGCGGCGGCGGCGGCGGTGGATCGAGAGGGAGAGAACTGGCGAGGGGGATCGGGCGAAGGGGGATCGGGCGAAGGGGGGATCGGGCGAAGGGGGGCCACAATACTAATGGCGCACCTCACCGTGGTGCGCCATTAGCATGTCCATACTAATGGCGCACCTCACCGTGGTGCGCCATTAGTATTTTTTTTATTTCAACTCGAGCCAAAAGGTTATGTAGTACCAGAACCTATCTATGTCAAGCCCACTCTACTAGCTCGACTGGTCAGCAGCCAGTTCTCACACCAGGAGGTCCTGGGTTCGACTCCCAGGCTCCACAAATTTTTTTTAGCATTTAAAAAGCTGTTTGATACTTATTTATGTTTAAATATGTTCAAACTTGTTTAAATAATAACAGTAATATTTTTTTATAAGACAGTAGCATTTAAAAAGCTGTTTGATACTAATTTTTTTTATAAGACGGTGCGCGGGGTGCGGGGGGTCGGCGGCGGCGGTTGAGTAGGGGAATCGAGGGTGCGGGGGGTCGGCGGCGGCGGCCGGTGGACTGGGGGGGTGCTCGGCGGCGAGGGGGGCCGGATCTGGCGAGGTGGGATAGCGATCGAGATGGAGGGGGATCGAGATCGAGTGTCCATGAAATTTAAAAATATTCATGATAGTTCAAAAAGTACCCATGAAATACAATCGAGAAATGAAGGCTACGATTTAAATACAATCGATCTTAGCTAGCTATCTGTTCACAATCTTCTTGCCCTTCTTTTTCGCAAATGGAGTTCTTCTGTGGAACGGACGTCCTTTAGGTAGGGTGGTCCTGCTTCTTCTTGTGGTGTATGCTGCTACTTCATCATCGTCGTCATGTTCGATCCTCGGGTCGCCGTACTTGTCGAAGTCTTGCTCATTGGCTACTCCATCCATTCCGATGATCTTCCTTTTGCCTCTCCTCACGACAACACGACTGGGCTTTGGCGGGTCGGTAATGAAGAAGCATTGGTCCACTTGGGAAGCCAGTACCCATGGCTCATTTTTCGCGGTGACGTTTGCGCCCGCGGTCTTGGATTTGGCTTCGGGTATAACCATGGTGGTGAAATACCGGTCTTCTTTTATGACGTTCTTGGCCCATCTGACACGGAACATCGGGACCTTCTCTCCAGCGTAGCTCAGCTCCCAGATCTCCTCGATCCTTCCGTAGTATCTGTCCTTGTCGTTACCGGTGTAGGATTCCATCGTTACCCCGGAGTTCTGATAACCATCGCTCTTCATGTCCTTGGCCTCGGTGTAGAATGTGTAGCCGTTGATATCGTACGCCTCATAGGTCATCAGGTTGTGCTCGGCGCCCTGTGACAAGGCGAATATGAGTTGTTCTTCCGCGGAAGAATCCTCATGTAAAGGGTACGACAGAAGCTTATGCTTGAACCAACGCGTGAAACATGAGTTGTGCTCTTTGAGTGTATCTCCGTCCGTCCTCTGTTGGCCTCGGTCATTGTACGTCTTTTTAATAAAGGTTTTGTGCTCTACCACCCAAGGATCGACCACGTCTATGTGTTGTAGCGCGACTAGGTTTGCTCTTTCAAAGTCGGCGAGTCGACCCTCGAAGTCGACATGCATTTCGCGGCGACCCTCACGGTGACCCCATCCAGCGAGCCTGCCGAGGTGCCTGTTGACGGGCAGACCAACGGGGTTCTCGATGCCTAGATAATTCGTGCAGTAGGAGATGCACTCTTCGGTCAGAAAGCCCCTGGCTATGCTTCCTTCTGGACGTGACATGTTGCGAACGTATCCTTTGATGACACCATTCATCCTTTCGAACGGCATCATGCTGTGCAGGAACGTCGGCCCGAGTTGGATGATATCCTCCACTATATGGACCAGCAGATGCACCATAACGTCGAAGAATGCGGGCGGGAAGTACATCTCAAGCTCGCATAGTATCACCACGATCTCTTCCTGTAGCCTTCTGAGTTGCCTCACGCCAATCGACTTCCGAGAGATGACGTCGAAGAAGTTGCATAGGCCAAATAGCGTTTCACGGACGTGCGCGTCCATGATCCCACGGATTGCAACTGGAAGTATCTGCGTCATCAGCACGTGACAGTCGTGAGACTTCATCCCGCTGAACTTCTGCTTCGCTGGGTCTAGGTATCTGCTTATCTTCCCCGCGTAACCGTAAGGAAGTTTTACTCCTAGGAGGCAGGTGAAAAACTGCTCGATCTCCTCCTGACTTAGAGTGAAGCACGCGGGAGGGTAGTCATTTCCGGTCTTCTTGGCCTTTTTGCCTTTGCGACGACTTTCTGTGTCCTGCTTCGCCTCATCATCATCATCATCATCATCATCATCATCATCATCATCATCATCATATATAGCGTGAAGCTCCTGCCTGATGCCCATTGATTTCAAGTCTGCCCTTGCTTTCGGCCCATCTTTGGTCCTCTCTGGCATGTTGAGCAGGGTACCAAGCAGACTCTCGCACACGTTCTTCGTGATATGCATGACATCAAGGCTGTGAGGCACACGGTGGATCTTCCAGTACGGCAAGTCCCAGAAAACAGACCTCGTTTTCCATACCTTCAGCAGCGGCTCTGGCGCCTTTCGCTTCTTTCCCGGCTCTGGCGCCTTTTGCTTCTTTCCCGGCAGTGGGCAGTCTTTCCAATTTTTCAACAGCTTGTCTATTTCCTCGCCGCTCCTCGTACACGGGCGTTTTCGGGGTTCGGTTTCACCATCGAACAGATCCTTGCGTTTCCTCCACGGGTCATCGTCGCGAAGCCACCTTCGATGTCCCATGAACACGGTTTTCGAAGACCCGGGATCTCTATCTAGCTGGCGATACGTTGTGTCATCCATGCACCTTACGCATCCAGAAAATCCGTGGACTACCTGCCCCGCAAGATATCCGTAACCGAGATAGTCGTGCACCGTCGTGAGCAGTGCGGCTCTCATAGGGAAATATTCTTTCTCTGCGGCGTCCCACGTATTGGCTGGCGTTTTCCACAGCGTGTCAAGCTCCTCTTTCAGCAGCCCCAGATACAGATTGATGTCGTTCCCTGGTTGTTTCGGCCCTTCAATTAGCATACTCATGTGAATGTACTTCCTCTTCATGCACAACCAGGGGGGAAGGTTGTACATCCACACAAACACAGGCCAGGTGCTATGTGTGCTTCTCTGGCTGCCAAACGGATTGACTCCATCGGTGCTCGCGCCCAGCACGATGTTCCTTGGATCGTTCCCAAATTCTGGGTATTCGAAGTTCAATGCTTGCCACTGGCTCGCATCCTTAGGGTGACTCAGCATCTTGTCTTTTTTATCTATCTCCGGATCATTTGCGTCATCTTCTCGCTTCTTCTCCTCCCTATCCGCGTGCCAACGCAGGAGCTTTGCTACCTTAGGATCCGCGAAATACCGCTGCAGACGAGGAGTGATCGGAAAGTACCACACCACTTTTCGAGGAGCTTTCTTCCTCTTCTTGTATCGAGTGACACCGCACACCGGACATATTGTAGACTCCGCGTGCTCGTCCCGATAAATGATGCAATTGTTCATGCACACATGGTATTTCACGTGCGGTAAATCCAGAGGACACACGATTTTCTTTGCCTCCTCCAAACTGGTCGGGCACTTGTTCCCCTTGGGAAGACGTTCGTGCCAGAATGACATGTTCTCGTCGAAGCATGCGTCGGTCATTTTGTGTTTTACCTTCATCTCCAGAGCCATGAGCGTTACTTTCAGGCGGGTATCCTCGGGCCTGCATCCTTCATACAACGGAGTAACCGCGTCTAACTCAAGTTGATCCATCTTGGCTTTCTCTCGGGCGGCAGCTCTTGCGTTATCCGTCTGCTTGAGAAGCAGCTCTTGAATATGAGGGTCCTGCACCCAGCCCATCGATGGTCCAACGTCGTCTGCTCCGCCGGCATCATCATCATGTCCTGCATCTTCTACATGATGACTGTGTACAGCATCACCGTCGTGATCATCTCCTGGGGATTCTTCGTCTTCTCGCCCCCCCCCCGAGCCGCGGTGGTTGTCTTGCTGCCCTTCCTCATTTCTTGCCCGGCCCCCATGAACGACTTCGTAGTCATCATCATCACCTTGCCACCGATAGCCATCCATGAAACCACGCAAGAGCAGGTGGTCCCGCACCTGCCCGGAATCCGGGTCCGCAATAAGGCTATTCAGCTTGCATCTTCGACACGGACATCTTATCTCCGTCTCGTTCTTTTGAAGCATCTCGGCCTTCGCGGACCTCAAAAACCTATTCACGATGCCTTCGGTCATCGTGCGGACCATGGTCGCCTGCGGGGTAGAGCAAAACGATATTTTAGAACCAAGAAAAAATTTGGCATGACTTTCCCTAAAAATAGGACCAAAAAGAATGCTTAATGCCAAAATTCTCGCCGAAACGGAAATGAATCAACATTCCGGCAAAATATTGGCAACTATCGCATTTCAAATACCGGTACACCTCCAAACACAAACACATATGCAACACCACAAACATATGCAACACCACGAACATACATAGATCTAGCTAGGCCATAAAAAGTGCATGTGCACATTGTTTGTAGGGAGAACAACATAAATATAGCTTCCCCCCTTACTTACCTAGCAAAACAAGGTAACTTAACCACTTAATTTGAATGAATCTATGGTGGAAATGAGGTGAAAAAGAGGAGGCACCCGAGACAAGGAGGAGGCGGTGGAGAGAATGAAGTGGGGAGAAAGTGAGTGTGGGAGGAGAGGCTGTCCAAAATATCTTGTTGCTGCCCACTTACTAATGGCGCACCAGCAACAAATGCGCCATTAGTAATCCAGGTTACTAATGGCGCACCCCCTGGCGGTGCGCCATTAGAACTTTTGCAAAAAAAGGAATAAAAGCAATAATAAAAAAATAACATTAGTGGCGCACCTCCTGGATGGTGCGCCATTACTAGTTACAACTAGTAATGGCGCACCACCAGGGGATGCGCCATTAGTATGTTTGGACAGGCGCACTAGTTCAAAAAAAATTTTGGTACTAATGGCGCACCGTGGTCAGGGTGCGCCATTAGTAGTTTCAACACTAATGGCGCATCAGAGGGTGGTGCGCCATTAGTATATACTAATGGCGCACCACTTGTCTGGTGCGCCATTAGTGTCATTTCCATCTATAGCCCTTTTCCTAGTAGTGCTCGTGGGCCCCATGGAGCTCCACCGACGTACTTCTTTCGCCTATATATACCCATGTACCCTAAAAACATCCAGGAGAGCCACGCAACCACTTTTCCACCGCCGCAACTTTATGTACCCGTGAGATCCCATCTGGGACCTTTTCCGGCGATTTGCCAGAGGGGGATTCGACCATGGAGGGCTTCTACATCAACACCACAGCCTCTTCGATGATGTGTGAGTAGTTTACCACAGACCTTCAGGTCCATAGTTATTAGCTAGATGGCTTCTTCTCTGTCTTTGGATCTCAATACAAAGTTCTCCTCGATGTTCTTGGAGATCTATTCGATGTAATACTCTTTTGCGTTGTGTTTGCCTAGATCCGATGAATTGTGGGTTTATGAATTTTATTATCTATGAACATTATTTGTTCTTCTCTGAATTCTTATATGCATGATTTGATATCTTTGCAAGTCTCTTCAAATTATCGGTTTAGTTTGGCCTACTAGATTGATCTTTTTTGCAATGGGAGAAGTGCTTAGCTTTGGGTTCAATCTTGCGGTGTCCTTTCCCAGTGACAGCAGGGGCAGCAAGGCACATATTGTATTGTTGCCATCGAGGATAAAAAGATGGGGTTTATATCATATTGCTTGAGTTTATCCCTCTACATCATGTCATGTTGCCTAATGTGTTACTTTGTTCTTATGAACTTAACACTCTAGATGCATGCTGGATAGCGGTCGATGTGTCGAGTAATAGTAGTAGATGCAGAATTGTTTCGGTCTACTTGACACGGACATGATGCCTATATTCATGATCATTGCCTTAGATATCATCATAACAATGCAATCTTCTATCAATTGCTCGGTAGTAATTTGTTCACCCACCATAATACATGCTATCATGAGAGAAGCCACTAGTGAAACCTATGCCCCCCAGGTCTACTTTACATCATATAAGTTTCCGATCTATAATTCTAGTTTACTATTTATTTTGCAATCTTTATTTTCCAATCTATACAACAAAAATACCAAAAATATTTATCTTATTATCCTTATCAGATCTCACTTTTGCAAGTGGCCGTGAAGGGATTGACAACCCCTTTATCACGTTGGTTGCAAGGTTCTTCATTGTTTGTGCAGGTACTAGGCGACTTGCGTGTAGTCTCCTACTGGATTGATACCTTGGTTCTCAAAAACTAAGGGAAATACTTACGCTACTTTGCTGCATCACCCTTTCCTCTTGAAGGGAAAACCAACGCATGCTCAAGAGGTAGCATTCACCCCCCTCTAGTCGATATAACACACTTTCACTATCAAATGCATCTATCCACAAATTCAGCAAACTGAAACTGTCCTAAATTTTTGAAAACTAGAGTCTGTTAAAAATTCAGTTAATTCATGCAGTCAAAAAATTAGTTATTTGCACAAGTAAATCAACTTGTATTTGTCGGCTCAGTTAACACATTGTTGCCCATGTCAACTAAAATTACATCTCCATGCCCTATTTTCAGCAGTTCATATGTATCTCATGTTGATCTTCAGCAAAATCAAATGGACAAACTACAAACTTGAAACCCCTACTAAACAATAGAATGAATCTGGTGTTTTGCCCATCAAATCCATACTAAACACTTACTCAACTCACAACACTTGCAACATGGAAGATAGATGTAAAATCAAATTTCCATGGCATGATCTTTTTGCCCTAACGTAAACAGGGGCATAGAGGGGTGAGAGACATCACATACAATAGATACAGAGGAGGAAAAAGAACTCACCAAAGTGTGCCGCATCTTTGCCTGGCCACCGACGGTGAGGATCCCCTGTCATCACTGCCACCCACTATGCTCGCCAGTCGCCACATCCGTCGTCGCCTCGAGTTGATCGTGGAAAGAAGGAAAGAAAGAAGGGATGTGAGGAGGCGAGCGTTCTTCCTGACAAAATTAAGTCGATCCTGTGACCAAATCGCAAAAATGAAACGACGACCTTCTCCCGCCGTTTCAGGGGTTTTCCCATGATTAGTTATATACTAGGAAAATTGCCCGTGCGTTGCAATGGGAGAAAATAGCATCCCTACATTATCCTTCCTTCAACTAAAGTAACATAGCTTGCAAGGCACGAGAATCAGGTTGTGCAGATGTGGTAGACATGAAACATTTTTTTTCTGAATTCTCGAGTGCGGAAGTTCGTCGGCTTGTTTTCGAGTGCCCTCATATTGAGTTGGTGCCTAGGTGATGTAATCTTCAATGGGGTCTTGTTAACATGGAAACCGTTGAAGAGGAGGTAAACATGTGCCACAAAGAGATAATTATTTTTCAACAGAGAAATTGATAGTATTTTCATGGCTTGATTTTCTAAGGCGCAACTGTGAAATATTCTTTTACCGAGCAGTCTCGTGTTGTTGATGGACCCTACCCAATTTAGGCAGATGAATCATCCACCTTGTCTTGACCTAGACCTATACATACTTTGTTCCATGACCAGTAAAATAGTAAGTTACTAACCAGTCAAGCTGTGAAATTGGACAAGACAAAACCATGTGTGGAGGCAAATTAGGCCTTTAGTTTCTGCTATCTCCATAATGCTCTCTCATTGTGCACACATCCATCCTATAACATCAACAATCAGAACCAAGTAGTTGTTTGAGATCATCAACATTGACATGCAGAACCAACAAACCAAGGTACATGAAACTATGTTGTGTTCAGTTTTGCCCAAGTTTACACATGTACACAGTTCTAGGACAAATCGATCCAGTCTTGATTTCCTATAAGATTTGCATGCAGATCAAGCTGGTATATGCATAACCTAGCTCGTGTACCTAGCTATAGGAAACTTAATGATATTGAGCTTTGCATAGCAACACACATGCACACGCCAAGGAGGAAACTGAAAAGAGTACAAAAGAGTCGTTCTTCATTGTATTTGATTAGGATCCAAGCAGGGCCAGATAGCGGCCGCCCTCCATGCCAATTACAGGAAGGCCCTCCACACAAATACACTCGGGTGCCTTAGAAAAACTCTCCTTTAATTAGGGGGTTTCTTGGCTTTTTCTTGAACAATCACCAATTAGCAATTTCACCTAATCTCCTTTAATACTTGTTTTCTTAAACGCCCTCTTTTAAATTTATGCAGCAAGCATGGCATTATGAATCTCATTAATTTCCCACAATTAATTAGCCCGAATTTCATCTAATTAGTCCACATAGGACACACTGCATCATTCTTTTCCTTCCTTCCAGTATAATTAGCGCCCACGTAGTATGGATATTCCTTCCTTCCTATTTTAATTGGCCCACCATATTTCTTTCCTTCCCAGGACTCATTGCCCACTAATTTTCTTCCTTCCTTCTTTCTTCGTTTCCTTTTAATTAGCCCACATAGTATGGATGTATATATCTTTCCTTCCCTGGACTCATTTTCCTTCCTTCCTTAGCCGACTTATCAAGCTGGTTGATAAAGTGTAACTCTAAGACATATATATGTTGGTGCTTTCAGTTGTAAGGGGGTGAGGTGGTACTATTGAATAAGAAAAGTAAACGTCTTGAGTACACATGAGTTGATATTGCTTAGTTGGTAGGTGTGTATGGTATGGTTTGAGAGATCGTGAGTTCAATTCTTGACGCAAGTAAATGTCTTTTTTTGCCAAAATATCCGACCAGGCCCACCTTGGCCCATGCGGGGATGCACAAAATAAGCTATGTGCGGCCCATGCGGGGAATTTTGGTTGAGACGGACGAACGGAACGAAGACCGACAAAAATTAGGGAGTAACCAATTAGTACCACCTTGCGTATATATTTTATATTTATAAACTGAAAGCGTAAATTCACGAAAAGAAGCGTATTATGACGGTGAACCCACGGAGTCAATCCGTGCTTTATTATTAAATCAATGTACTGTGTGTTGCACCGGGCGAAAAAAGGGGCACCACCTACTTTATGTGTCATTGTGCATCATTTTTTTATATCCAGTTTTAATAAATGTCGATGAAAAGTTGAATGTGAAAATTTCCTAATTATTAATAAAAGTTGACACTTACATAAAAATTGGAACACTTTCTCAAGAAGAGTTAACGTTTTTTTTATGAAATTGGAACATTTCTCTGAAAAAGAACATTTTTAATAGATGTTTTTCTTAAAAGAACGTTCTTCAGGAATAGGAATGTTTTTGTTTTGAGGGGTAAGAACATTTCTCTCAAAAATATATATTTCAGAATGTTTTGTTTTTTGAAAAAATAAATTTTATTTGCAATTTTCTTTGCACTATTTGGGCTTAGCCCAACCATAAGGAGTTGGCCTACATAAACAAGAAGACACACCATCGTTGCCAGACGAACTGCACACACTATCTCTATTAGTAAATGTTGCCGCCAGCCGCCGTATCGCGCGCTGCTCTCCACCAGCATAGATCGTCGTTTTCTACTATGGCGAATGCCCGGCGACGCCTTGCCATGTTGCCTCGTTGTTCTAGATCGACACCGTCTGTTCGGGTATCTGGTTTGGCATCGACCTGGACGAGGTTCTGTCTCTTTGTGTGATGCAATGATGGGCCTGGATTGAGCAAAAAATACTTGTGCGTTGCAACGATTAAACAAATCCTTACACACATTTAGCATTATATTGTGCTATCACTTCTCTTTTTCATCATCGGGGGCCATGTTGTCCACCTATTCACAACAAACGTGATCAAGCTCAACCGTCCATGTCGTCTAGAATCGAAACAATGGTCCATCTTCAACACCGACACTACGCACACATGTCATCCAACACAGTATGGCGTAGCCGAACCGGAGCAAGTCCACACCCACCCACAGGCATCGCCAGAGAAGTACATCGCCTTGGGCATGGTGGCCATCGAGGCATTCTTGCCGTCTGAGCACACTGGCCCAGATCAATTCTGTCGGCGAGAATTCTCGTAACTAAAATCAATAGAAAGGATAGCTGGATGAATTGTTTTGTTGGAAATCAAACACGCTCCAACCAGAAAAGATAGGTCAGCCAATAGCTAGCTTTGTGGTACATTGCAACTTGCAAGCTATCGTACTGAAAAAATGAATATATTCTGAAATCTGCATCCACGGGGGAGATAAAACATGCTAACTAGCACAACACATCATTTTTTATGACTAAAGGGCCAGCAACCGATGAGGAACAATCTTGTTTGTGCTTAATGATGGTTCCTGAACTTCATGGAGCAAATTGATGAGGTGTTGATTGCTGGATTTGGTCTAAAGAGGCACGCCGTGGGAGATATCCCTGGTGTCCAGGTTCAAGGTTGTCATGGTATCTGGTGTCAGGTTCAGGCAACCATCATTAGGCACAAACAAGATTGTTCCTCCTCAGTTGTTTGCTTTCTCTTAACAGTTGTCAGCAATCTTTGCCATGTGGTTGGCGTTGCAGTACATGCCTAGACGCAGGGTGTGAAGCACCTCCCTGTCAGGATGCTCCTGGACAGAATGAATGGTAAACATAGTTTACGCTGCAAATAAGACTAAACAAGGATCAAACAATATTTTCTCATGTTGATGAAGCGGTGAGGGATATAAATTCTGGGCACCATAATTTCTTTCCTTATTTGATTTACCATTCATCTTAAAACATGATAAATTTGACGTTATAGTAAAAATAAAGCATAGTATAAATTGCAAACTTGTAATGGGAAGAAAAATAAAAAAGTTTCTTCAGTTTTTGGACAACTTTCTCACATTTCCTCTGGACCTTGCTATCTAATATTTTATTTCAAGTACAATTCAGACACATGAAACATCATGCAGTTCATTCACAAATTTTACTTCAGAAATTATTTGAAAATAAAATGTGCCTCGGCTGATGCAAAAAGTGAAATGTCTGAAAATATAACTTCATAGATTATAGTGTCAATATAAAAATTACATCCCAATAACTTTTTGAAACACATAACAGTACCAGAAAAATTAGATCGTTCCTTCTAGGAAGGTGATATTCGTGCCCTTCTTCCGCCCCAGCTTCACATCGACCGTCGAGATCTCCTCCACCGTGATCGTCTTTCTACACATAGCCAACATGAGCAAGTAGCGTTTAGTGTTTATTTTAGCAACCAAAATCAGTTTCTTATTTTATTAAAGACATGCATCAAAATTGACAGTAAATAATCCAGAGACCGAGCAGGCTAAAATAAGAACTGTCCAAATCAATAAGACATGGCTGAATTATTTGATTGAAGTAACAAAGATATTGTAGTGCAAATAATCTAGCTTTAGAATAGATAATGAATGATGGTGACTGCCGCTGTAGTCTACTAAAGAAATCAAACAGACCCAACCGGTCAACTACAATTTTCTCAGGATTAATCTTTGGAACACATGTACCGCATACTAAGGTTAAATAATTCAGAATGATTGAGTGAGCTAAAATCTGAAGATGGCTTAAGATTATTGACAACTGCCCAAATCAATAATACAACTAAATTGTCAGATGGAACCAAAAGGAAATTGTATTTGTCAAGTTTAATCTGGACCAACTAAGACAGTCTTCAATATTCAAGAATGTATCAGGATCTTGATTCTTAATCAGCGATAACAAATGACCACATGCATACAACAGAGGGAAGGAGAAGATACTCACATGTGTACCCACTTGAATTTCCTGCAAATAAGAAAGGGTAGGGAACAAAATTACAGCAGAAGGATTCAAATGGATGAACTGAGCGGTGAAATATTCCTGGTTATTGTCAATCACAACATCGACCAGAATAGGCGGCGAGGTTGAGACTCAGGGGGGTTGGGAGTAGCAGGGCGGCAGGGCTGGTTTCTTGGATGGGCCGCTCGGTGTGGCTGTCGAGGAGTAGAGGCCATATCTTAGAACATGTGAAGGGCAGGGAGCTAGCGAGGAGATGAAGGCGAGATGAATCGGCCGCTCGCTGCTACCGAGTCGTCGCCGTCGCCTACCTGTACTCGGAGCCGCCGCTGCCTCCGGCTCACTGCTCTCTCCTTGTCAACCCCCTCCTCCTCTCCCGGTTAGGCGTCTAGATATGGCTCGGCGAGGGAGGGAGCGGCAAGGATGGTGGTGGTAGATGGCCGCAGCGGCGAGGGGAGGGGGGGTCCGACCTGCCACCGGCCGCCTCCGGTGCGAGGCGAGGCGAGTCGGGCGGAGGGTTGGCCTGCTTTCGGCCACCTCCGGTGCGAGGCGAGGCTAGTTGGGCGCGGGGTGACCTGTCGCTGGTGAGGCGAAGCCGTCGGGGAGATGCAGGTTGGCGTGCGTGTGCGAGAGGATGCGGGCGACCCTTTTTTTCACGGGAACCGTTATTTTACTTAGGGACGTGACTGCGGGTTAATTCCTAAAAAGCACAGGGATCTTTGCATAAAAATGCCACGACGGTGAACCCGGAAACTCAATCAGTGCTTTATTATTAGGGAGAGATATAGTTTGGGGGGCATTTGTAAAATGCCATGCGCCAGCCACTCCCAACCGCTTCCAGCCGCTGACAGTGCCCCCCACGCGCCAGGATACACCCGCAGGTCTGATTTGCATCGTACGTGCTCGCAAAAACAAGTTCAGGAAACACTTTTTCGTATTTTGCAACATTAGGCACCAAACTGCACATTCTAAGCAACTTTATGTACCACCGGTGCATTACCTCTTTTCGTATGCTAATTTTAAATTTTCAAGGGGAGGGGACGGTAGAATCCCAACTGAGGATGTGTTTGATAACAAGGCATTTTAAAAACCAAAGTGTTGAAAAACTACGCTATTTTAGTCCATAGGTACAAGATACCACAATTTTGACATATTTTTTGATAAAAAAGAGCTCCCTCTTCAATTTCGTTTAGCAGAAATCACAGTGTCTAACAAGCAACACGAGCGAACAAACGGAATATGCAAAAGACCAGCAACGATGAACAATCATTGAGAAACAAGAGAGCCATCCCTCCCTCCCTCCATCGACCGCCAAGGTTCTAGCTACCCCTAACACAGCCAGGAGAGGCTGCCTCAAACAACAAGCTACATAAGTTAATATAGCAAACGAAGGAAGAGTGAAAGTGCTAGTTATTGACTAGAGGGGGGTGAATAGGCGATTTTTACGAAAGTCTTCAAAACACGAGGCCTTTGAAGACAAACAGATGAAATGAACCTATTGATATGCAACAGAAGATAGACTACACTAGACAAGCCATACTTAAGTAAGCAATAGTGTGGAAGTACGAAGACTATCAGCAAATAGGTAGTATGGATCAGAATGGAAGACAATATGAAGCCAAGCAGGTAATAGTCTTCACATAGTGAAGTCAATCAGACCAGACAAGCAAGCGATGACTTCATGAAGACAAACTGAAAAGTAAAGTAAGAAGGGGATAGAACCATTTGTTTGGTGAAGACAGTGATTTGGTAGACCAGTTCTAGTTGTTGTGACAAGTGTACGCCTGGTTAGGGAGTCTGAGATTGAACTCAGAAGACCGCATCTTCACCTCATTCCCCTTGAGCTAAGGACACCCAGTCCTCGCCTAATCACACTGGTAAGTCTTGAAGGTAGACTTCCAAACCTTCACAGACTTTGTTCACCGGCGATCCACGATGGCTCTTGGATGCTCAGAACGCAACATCTAACTGGCTGGAAGATTCACAATCCTCAAGTGTAACAAGTCTTGTGGTCACATGGACAGAAAGACTTTAGTGATGCCTAACACTCTTTGGCTCTGGGTGTTTTGGGCTTTGTCCTCGCAAGGATCTCTCTCTCTCTCTCAAAGGCTTCAAATGTGGGTTGCTCTCAAACGACAAAAGTCGTGCACTAACTCTGAGCAGCCACCAATTTATGGTGTAGGTGGTTGATAACCCACAAGTATAGGGGATCGCAACAGTTTTCGAGGGTAGAGTATTCA
Source organism: Triticum aestivum (assembly GCF_018294505.1). Taxonomy (NCBI): domain Eukaryota; kingdom Viridiplantae; phylum Streptophyta; class Magnoliopsida; order Poales; family Poaceae; genus Triticum; species Triticum aestivum. The sequence continues at coordinate 520,313,255 of NC_057806.1, read as the reverse complement.
ACCCAAATTTATTGATTCGACACAAGGGGAGCCAAAGAATATTCTCAAGTATTAGCAGCTGAGTTGTCAATTCAACCAAACCTGGAAACTTAATATCTACAGCAAAGTATTTAGTAGCAAAGTAATAAGATAGTAGTGGTAACGGTAGCAAAAGTAATGTTTTTGGTATTTTATAGTGATGATAGCAATAGCAACGGAAAAGTAAATAAGCGAAGAACAATATATGGAAAGCTCATAGACAATGGATCAATGATGGAGAATTATGCCGGATGCGGTTCATCATGTAACGGTCATAACCTAGGGCGACACAGAACTAGCTCCAATTCATCAATGTAATGTAGGCATGTATTCCGAATATAGCCATACGTGCTTATGGAAAAGAACTTGCATGACATCTTTTGTCCTACCCTCCCGTGGAAGCGGGGTCCTAGCGGAAACTAAGGGATATTAAGGCCTCTTTTTAATAGAGTACCGGACCAAAGCATTAACACATAGTGAATACATGAACTCCTCAAACTACGGTCATCACTGGTAAGTATCCCGATTATTGTCACTTCGGGGTTAACGGATCATAACACAGAATAGGTGACTATAGACTTGCAAGATAGGATCAAGAACTCTCATATATTGATGAAAACATCATAGGTTCAGATCTAAAATCATAGCACTCGGGCCCTAGTGACAAGCATTAAGCATAGCAACATCAATCTCAGAACATAGTGGATACTAGGGATCAAACCCTAACAAAACTAACTCGATTACATGATAAATCTCATCCAACCCATCACCGTCCAGCAAGCCTATGATGAAATTACTCACGCACGGCGGTGAGCATCATGAAATTGGTGATGGAGGATGGTTGATGATGACGATGGCGACAGATTCCCCTCTCCGGAGCCCCGAGCGACTCCAGATCAGCCCTCCCGAGAGGTTTTAGGGCTTGGCGGCGGCTCCGTATCGTAAAACGCGATGAATCCTTCTTCTCTATTTTTTCTCCTCGAAAGCAAATATATAGAGTTGGAGTCAAGGTCGGAGGAGCTCCAGGGGGCCCACGAGGTAGGGGGCGCGCCCTCGGGGGGCAGGCGCGCCCCCCACCCTCGTGGCTAGGGTGTGGGCCCCCTGGTTTTCATATTTTGCAAGGATTTTTTATTATTTCCGAAAAGAGGTTCCCTGAAGTTTCAGGTCATTCCGAGAACTTTTGTTTCTGCACCTATATAACACCATGGTAATTCTGTTGAAAACAGCATTAGTCCGGGTTAGTTCCATTCTAATCATGCAAGTTAGAGTCCAAAACGAGGGCAAAAGTGTTTGGAAAAGTAGATACGACGGAGACGTATCAACTGCCCCAAGCTTAAACCTTTGCTTGTCCTCAAGCAATTCAGTTGACAAACTGAAAGTGATAAAGAAAAACTTTTACAAACTCTGTTTGCTCTTCTTGTTGTAAATATGTAAAGCCAACATTCAAGTTTTCAGCAAAGATTATGAACTAACCATATTCACGATAACACATATGTCTCATGTTTACTCATATCAATGGCATAATCAACTAGCGAGCAATAATAATAAATCTCGGATGAGAACACTTTCTCAAAATAAACATAATATGATATAACAAGATGGTATCTCGCTAGCCCTTTCTGAGACCGCAAAACATAAATGCAAAGCACCTTTAAAGATCAAGGACTGACTAGACATTGTAATTCATGGTAAAAGAGATCCAGTCAAGTCATAATCAATGTAAACTAACAGTAATGAATGCAAATGACAGTGGTGCTCTCCAACTGGTGCTTTTTAATAAGAGGATGATGACTCAACATGAAAGTAAATGGATAGGCCCTTCGCAGAGGGAAGCAGGGATTTGTAGAGGTGCCAGAGCTCGGTTTTGAAATAGAGGTGAATAATATATTGAGCGGTATACTTTCATTGTCAACATAACAACCAAGATATGGCAATATCTTCCATGCTACACACATTATAGGCAGTTCCCAACAAGAATGGTAAAGTTTATACTCCCCCTCCACCAACAAGCATCAATCCATGGCTTGAACCGGAGATGATTGCCAACTAACAAGAGTCCCATGGGGAGTTTTGTTTGCGATTATTTTGATTTAGTTTGCATAAAGCATGGGACTGGGCATCCCGGTGACTAGCCATTTTCTCGTGAGTGAGGAGCGGAGTCCACTCCTCTTGAGAATAACCCGCCTAACATGGAAGATACAGACAACCCAAGTTGATACATGAGCTATTCGAGCATACAAAACGTGATATTAATTAGAAGGTTTAGAGTTTGGCACATACACATTTACTTGGAACGGCAGGTAGATACCGTATATAGGTAGGTATGGTGGACTCGTATGGAACAACTTTGGGGTTTATGGAGTTGGATGCACAAGCAGTATTCCTGCTTAGTATAGGTGAAGGCTAGCAAAAGACTGGGAAGCGACCAGCTAGAGAGTGACAACAGTCATGAACATCCATTAAAATTAATCAACACCGAATGCAAGCATGAGTAGGATATAATCCACCATGAACATAAATATCGTGAAGGCTATGTTGATTTTGTTTCAACTACATCCGTGAACATGCGCCAAGTCAAGTCACTTAAATCATTCAGAGGAGGATACCACCCTATCATACCACATCACAACCATTTTAATAGCATGTTGGCACGCAAGGTAAACCATTATAAGCTCCTAGCTAATCAAGCATGGCACAAGAAACTATGATCTCTAGTTGTCATTGCAACCATGTTTATTCATAATAGACTGAATCAGGAACAATGAACTAATCATATTTACAAAAACTAGAGAGGTCGAGTTCATACCAGCTTTGCTCATCTCAGTCAACCATGCTTTCACTTGCACGACCGAATGATGTGAATAATATTAAGAGTGCACGTGCATTGGACTAAGCTGGAATCTGCAAGCATTCAATAAACAGGAGAAGACAAGGCAATATGGGCTCTTTTGTCAGATCAACAATAATGCATATAAGAGCCACTTCAACAATTTAGTTATGGTCTTCTCCTATTGACCCCCAAAGAAAAGAAAATAAATAAAACTATTTACACGGGAAATCTCCCAACAAGCAAAAGAACAACATGAAATATTTTTGGGTTTTCTTTTTAATTACTACTACAAGCATGGAAAGCAAACTAATTAAAAGCTACAACTATTTTTTTTAGTTTTTCTTAAGGTTTATTAAACACACAAGAAGAAAGCAAAAAAGGAAAATAAACTAGCATGGATGATACAATGAAAAAGTATGAGCACCGACATCTGGCAATGAGTGTGTGAACATGGACATAATTTCGGTGGGAAATACGTACTCTGCCAAGCTTAGGCTTTTGGCCTAAGTTGGTCTATGGCCACGGCTGGCCTGGCGGATATCCATAGTAATAGTTGGGGTCGTACTTCAATGAAGAAGACTCTGATTGCCTCCGGTTGGCAATCATCTCCGGATCCCAATGGTAATTAGACTGTCGTGGAGGATCAACTTGTGGTTCCAACTCTGGCTCTGTGGCTGATGTAGGGTTCCGGTAGGCGTGAATAGCCTCTAACGGAACAAGGTACTGGCCTGAAGATAAATCAAACAAGGAAGGAGCAGGCAGGGTAATAGTCTCAGGATGATGTTTATGAAAGAACAATTTGTATTTAAGCTCCCCTTCCCTATTCTTAACAATAAAATCGTGTGCCATCATACTCTTATAATCTAAATAAACACGAGGAAACAATTTTTCTTCCTTCTCATAATGCTTAATAGGTATGTTAAAATGTGCAGCTAGGCGTGAAGCATAGATGCCTCCAAAGATGGGGCCCTTTGTATGGTTCAGACTTAACCGTTTAGCAATAATACCGCCCATACTAACAGAGTTATCACTGAATAAACCGTGGAACAAAATAATAATATCAGGAACACTAGGGTTTCCACAGTTTCCACGACCAATTAAGCAATGACTAGCAAATGTTGCAAAGTAGCGTAAAACAGGAAAATGTATGCTAGTGATTCGTGCATCGGAAACCTTCCTCGTTTCCCCTACAGTGATGGTATCAATAAGCCCATCCACATCGTCGCGATGTGGTTCATCTGTCGTGCCCTCGAAAGGGACCAAACAAACCCGACAAAAATCATAAAGTGACATCTCCTTATGCTCATCATATAAATAAAACTTAACCATAGGTGGTGAGCTCCTAGAATGGAAATGAAAGTTTTGCACAAAGATATTGGTGAGTAAGAGATACTGGTCATGTTGGTCGTGGAGGAAGGCGGTGAGGCTTGAATTCTCAGCCAATTCATAAAAATCATCATAAATCCCGGCTGCTCTCAAGAAATCATCAGAAGGCCATTCACACGGCCGAATCTCTGCGGTGCGAGGCAAATTATATTTGGGCTTCTTTGCTTCTTCATTTTGCTTTTCCTTCGAGCTTCAGCTCGATGAGCCCCTAAAAAATATCTTCATTATTCTCTGAAAAATTCTGAAATTTTTAGTAATTTCAAACAAAAGTGAACCAAACTCAACAAAATTGATAGCAACAACTCCTACAAGTGCCTAGAGCCTATATCATGCATTAGAACTACTTTTAACCATATAAATTTGACATGCAAGCTCAAGAACATGGTCACCTAGGCAACACAAATTTGCAATGAATAAAGCACTAGAACAAAAACTAATTGGACCAATGGAGGAGTCACATACCAAGGAACAATCTCCCCAAGAAGTTTTGTGAGAGGTGCTTTGAGCAAGGAGATCGAAAATCGCAGCAAAATGAGCTAGAACTCGTGCTTGAGCTGGATATTCGTGTTTGTGGGAGGAAGAAGAAGTGTGTGGGTGCAGGAATAAGTGGAGGAGGGCCACCGTGGGCCCACGAGGCAGGGGGGCGTGCCAGGGGGGTAGGGCACGCCCTCCACCCTCGTGGTCAGGTGGATGCCCCCCGTGTTTTATTCTTAGTGCCAAATATTCTTAAATATTTCAAAAAAATCATATTTAAATTTCAGGGCATTTGGAGAACTTTTATTTTCGAGGTACTTTTATATTGCACGAATAATTCAGATAACAGACGGAAAATACTTATTTTTATTTTATTTAATGTAAATAACAGAAAGTAAAAGGAGGGTACAGAGAGTTGTGCCTTCTAGTTTCATCCATCTCATGCTCATCAAAAGGGATCCACTAACAAGGTTGATCAAGTCTTGGTAACGAACTCATTCCGAATAACATGGAACTGGAGAAATTTCGAATAACACTAGGTTACCTCAACGGGGATATGCACATCCCCAATAATAAGAATATCATATTTCTTCTTGACAGTAGGAAGTGGAAATTCAAAACCTCCAAATATAATCGATAATCGATGGAATTTTTCCAATAGAGTTGATACTATGAACTTGAGGTTGTTTCCTCGGAAAGTGTACCGTATGCTCATTACCATTAATGAAAAGTGACATTGCCTTTAGTGCAATCAATAACAGCCCCTGTAGTATTCAAAAAGGGTCTTCCAAGAATAATAGACATACTATCGTCCTCGGGAATATCAAGAATAACAAAGTCCGTTAAAATAGTAATGTTTGCAACTACAACAGGTACATCCTCACTAATACCGACAACTATAGCAGTTGATTTATCAGCCATTTGCAAAGATATTTCAGTAGGTGTCAACTTATTCAAATCAAGTCTACGATATAAAGAGAAAGGCATAACACTAACACCGGCTCCAAGATCACATAAAGCAGTTTTAACATAGTTTCATTTAATGGAGCATGGTATAGTGGGTACTCCTGGATCTCCAAGTTTCTTTGGTATTCGACCCTTAAAAGTATAATTAGCAAGCATGGTGGAAATTTCAGCTTCCGGTATCTTTCTCTTATTTGTAACAATTTCTTTCATATACTTAGCATAGGGATTCATTTTAAGCATATCAGTTAATCGCATACGCAAAAAGATAGGTCTAATCATTTCAGCAAAGAACTCAAAATCCTCATCATCCTTTTTCTTCGATGGTTTGGGAGGAAAAGGCATGGGTTTCTAAACCCATGGTTCTCTTTCTTTACCATGTTTCCTTGCAACAAAGTCTTTCTTATCATAACATTGATTCTTTGATCGTGGGTTATCTAGATCAACAACAGGTTCAATTTCTATATCATTATCATTACTAGGTTGAGCATCATGATGAACATTATCATTAACATTATCACTAGTTTCAAGTTTATTACCAGATTGTGTTTCAGCATCAGAAATAGAAATATCATTTGGATTCTCAGGTGGTTGAGCAATAGGTTCACTAGAAGCATGCAAAGTCCTATCATTTTTTTCTTCCTTTTAGAAGGACTAGGTGCATCTATATTATTTCTCTGTGAATCTTGCTCAATTCTCTTAGGATGGCCTTCAGGATACAAAGGTTCCTGAGTCATTTTACCACCTCTAGTCATAACTCTAACAACATTATCATTATTCTTACTATTCAATTCATTAAGCAAATCCTTTTGAGCTTTAAGTACTTGTTCTACTTGAGGTTTAACCATAAAAGCATGTTTACTAATAGGTTTAAGTTCACCTTTGACATTAGCCATATAATCACCCAAGTGTTCAAGCATATTTGAATTGTATTTCAATTGTCTACCAAAATAAGCATTAAAATCTTCTTGCTTAGCCATAAATTTATCAAACTCATCTAAGCATGGGCTAGCAAACTTAGTAAATGGGATTTCAGCTTTATCATATAGATAAAGAGAATTTACCTTTACTACCTGTGTCGGGTTATCAAGACCATGTGCTTCTTCAATAGGTAATGGATTAAGATCATATGTTTCTTCAACATGCGGTAAATTAAGATTGTGTATTTCTTCAATAGGAGGTAAATTCTTAACATCTTCAGCTTTAATACCTTTTTCTTTCATAGATTTCTTTGCCTCTTGCATATCTTCAGGACTGAGAAATAGAACACCTCTCTTCTTCGGAGTTGGTTTAGGAATAGGCTCAAGAATTGGCTCAGGAAGTGTCCAATTATTTTCATTTGCCAACATAATATTCAATAGAATTTCAGCTTCATCTGGTGTTCTTTCCCTGAAAATAGAACCAACACAACTATCCAGGTAATCTCTGGAAGCATCGGTTAGTCCATTATAAAAAGGTATCAAGTATCTCATTTTTCTTAAGAGGATGATCAGGCAAAGCATTAAGTAACTTGAGAAGCCTCCCCCAAGCTTGTGGGAGACTCTCTTCTTCAATTTTCACAAAATTATATATATCCCTTAAGGCAGCTTGTTTCTTATGAGCAGGGAAATATTTAGCAGAGAAGTAATAAATCATATCCTGGGGACTACGCACACAACCAGGATCAAGAGAATTAAACCATATCTTAGCATCACCCTTTAATGAGAACAGAAATATTTTAAGGATATAAAAGTAGCGAGTTCTCTCATCTTTAGTGAATAGGGTGGCTATATCATTTAATTTAGTAAGATGTGCCACAAAAGTTTCAGATTCATAGCCACGAAAAGGATCAGATTCAACCAAAGTAATTATATCAGGATCAACCGAGAATTCATAATCCTTATCGGTATCACAGATAGGTGAAGTAGCAAAAGAACGGTCAGGTTTCATTCTAGCATTACGAGATTGCTGCTTCCATTTAGCTAATAACCTCTTGAGTTCATATCTATCTTTGCAAGCTAAAATAGCTAGAGCAGATTCTTTTTCAAAAACATAACCCTCAGGAATAACTGGTGATTCATATTCATTAGAGGGAGAGTCTTCATTATCACTTTCATCAATATGATCAAATTCAATATTTTCACTCTGTCTAACCCTAGCAAGTTGTTCATCAAGAAATTCACTAAGTAGCACAGTAGTATCAAGCATAGAAGTAGTTTCATCATAAGTATCATGCATAGCAGAAGTGGCATCATCAATAACATGCGACATATCAGAACGAATAGAAGAAGCAGGTTTAGGTGTCGCAAACTTATTCAAAACAGAAGGTGAATCAAGTGCAGAGCTAGATGGCAGTTCCTTACCTCCCCTCGTAGTTGAGGGATAAATCTTGGTTTTTGGATCTCTCAAGTTCTTCATAATGATAAGCAGATATAAATCCCAAGTGACTCAAAGAATAGAGCTATGCTCCCCGGCAATGGCACCAGAAAATAGTCTTGATAACCCACAAGTATAGGGGACCGCAACAGTTTTCGAGGGTAGAGTATTCAACCCAAATTTATTGATTCGACACAAGGGGAGCCAAAGAATATTCTCAAGTATTAGCAGCTGAGTTGTCAATTCAACCACACCTGGAAACTTAATATCTGCAGTAAAGTATTTAGTAAAAAAGTAATATGATAGTAGTGGTAACGGTAGCAAAAGTAATGTTTTTGGTATTTTGTAGTGATGATAGCAATAGCAACGGAAAAGTAAGTAAGCAAAGAACAACATATGGAAAGCTCGTAGGCAATGGATCAGTGACGGAGAATTATGTCGGATGTGGTTCATCATGTAACAGTCATAACCTAGGGTGACACAGAACTAGCTCCAATTCATCAATGTAATGTAGGCATGTATTCCGAATATAGTCATACGTGCTTATGGAAAAGAACTTGCATGATATCTTTTGTCCTACCCTCCCGTGGCAGCGGGGTCCTAGCGGAAACTAAGGGATATTAAGGCCTCCTTTTAATAGAGTACCGGACCAAAGCATTAACACATAGTGAATACATGTACTCCTCAAACTACGGTCATCACCGGTAAGTATCCCGATTATTGTCACTCCAGAGTTAACAGGTCATAACACATAATAGGTGACTATAGACTTGCAAGATAGGATCAAGAACTCTCATATATTGATGAAAACATAATAGGTTCAGATCAGAAATCATGGCACTCGGGCCCTAGTGACAAGCATTAAGCATAGCAAAGTCATAGCAACATCAATCTCAGAACATAGTGGATACTAGGGATCAAACCCTGACAAAACTAACTCTATTACATGATAAATCTCATCCAACCCATCACCGTCTAGCAATCCTACGATGAAATTACTCATGCACGGCGGTGAGCATCATGAAATTGGTGATGGAGGATGGTTGATGATGATGATGGCGACGGATTCCCCTCTCCGGATCCCCGAACGGACTCCAGATTAGCCCTCCCGAGAGGTTTTAGGGCTTGGCGGCGGCTCCGTATCATAAAACGCGATGAATCCTTCTTCTCTATTTTTTTCTCCCCAAAAGCAGATATATAGAGTTGGAGTCGAGGTTGGAGGAGCTCCAGGGGGCCCACGAGGTAGGGGGCGTGCCCCAGGGGGGCAGGCGCGGCCCCCACCCTCGTGGCTAGGGTGTGGGCCCCCTGGTCTTAATATTTTGCAAGTATTTTTTATTATTTCCAAAAAGATGTTCCGTGAAGTTTCAGGTCATTCTAAGAACTTTTGTTTCTGCACATAAATAACACCATGGTAATTCTGCTGAAAACAACGTCAGTCCGGGTTAGTTCCATTCAAATCATGCAAGTTAGAGTCCAAAACAAGGGCAAAAGTGTTTGGAAAAGTAGATACGACGGAGGTGTATCAGTGGTGGGCTATTTATAGCCTGGAGGCAACCTGACATGATATGTCTGAAATGACCCTGGGTCACTAAGGAACCGACACGTGTCCAATGGTCGGATTTCAAACACACGCGACATCTTGGGTTGGGCTACAAGCAAAGCTGACTCATCCAGCTCTGGATAAGATTTGCTCTCATTGTCTTTGCTTGAAGACATAGGATTTTGGTTGAGCATCACATCAGTCACTCTGACTTTGTTCACTTGGAACCCAGTTAACAGTACGGTGGTTCCTTTGACTCAATAAAGAAGAAAAGGAAACTACGAAACAACTATGTCTTCGCACTCCATAGTCTTCAAGTGAATGTCTTCACATGGCATTATCTTCATCGTGAATGTCTTCACGAACCACCATTGTCTTCAATGTCTTCACACATTTTAGGGGTCATCTTTGGTAGGAAAACCGAATCAATAAGGGACTACTACCTGTGTTATCCTGCAATTCTCACAAACACATTAGTCCCTCTACCAAGTTCGTCGTCAATACTCCAAAACCAACTAGGGGTGGCACTAGATGCACTTACAATCTCCCCCTTTTTTGTGATTGATGACAAACTGGTTGAAGTTTTCAACGGGGATAAAAGTATGTGAAAGTTAAAGATCAAAGTCATTGTCCTCATAAGCTGTAAAAGACTCCCCCTGAAGATGTGCATATAAGTAGTTTTCTTTTGAATGCAAATGCACATGGAAGGTTTTACTTTGTGGAGATCCTCTTCAACTTATGAACACAACTCATCATGCATACATATGTATGATGAAGATAATGAAATGTAATGAGAAATGGGTGTCTGCAGAATGACTTCATGCGGAATTTATCATCGCATCGCAAAGCAGCAGCAAAAGTAGTAGATGACCATCAAGTTTGAGTGTTACAACTCAAGAGCCAAATAGTTTCAAAACGAGAGTTGTAATAACTTAGAAAAAATAATGCAACCATCCCATATTGACCCACTTGAAGACTATCAACCTCATATGCTTCTCCCCCTTTTGTCAGTAACGACCAAAAAGGTTTGAAGACATAGAGGATCTTCTTGTTCCCAGTTGGAGAAGATGTAGGAGCAACAGTGCCGGTGTTGGAGTTGGGCGGTGTAGAGGGGCCAGGTGCAGAGTCGTGGTGCAGTGAAACCATTGCTGGTGAAGTGGCGTCGTCTTCTTCATCGACGACTCTCGCAACAACAGTTGCAGCCGAAGATGAAAAATCAGAATCTTCAATACACGGTGTTGGACGCTAACTTGCATATTGAGGTGGCCTGGAGTCAAACTTGAATTTCCCCGTTAATCCATCTTCGCGAACATCATCTTCAGAGCAGAGTAGTGTAAGGCTCTTCCAGGACCACCGACAGGCTTCATGGGTAACAAATGAATTCTTGGTTGCTAAATTGCGAATGCGATTGACATCAACTAGAAGACTCTGCATTTGACGCTTCAGCCAATCATGATGCCTATCTTGTTTCTGATGAAGGGATACAAGAAGTTCTCGGTCGTTGAGGACACGGGGATGCTTCTGAGGACTTTGACCAATTGTACTGACAGTGGCTTTAGTGTTGGCACGGTGCGGCAGACGCAAGTTGCCAGCCAGAGGATAAGCAGGAGTAGCAGAATTGGGCACATGAATGCCTTCAATTGGCTGAGTGAAGCTTGGATGTTTTGCATTTTGCAAGTGGAGTGGCTTCTTAGCAGGCTCAGGTTAGATGGCTTCATGAGACATGTCAATATCAGGCAAGAATACAACGTGGTTGCGGGCTGAAGGTTGATAGTTGATAGTGGAATGAAGCTTAATCAAGCGCATAACCCAGGGAGCATAGAACTTCAGACCAAAAAGATCAATGCCAGAAGCAGCAAGCTGTCGGATGAAGAAATCCTGTGTATTGAATCTAATGCCATTGATGATTTAGAAGACCAATGTCTTCATGGCGCCCTCAAGTTTGGCTTCAGAAGAGTTGCCTTTGATAGGCCACAGAGTATGCCTCAGAATGTGATACTCTGTGCGGGGCAAGTACTCAAGGTCCTTAACAAAGAACTCCTTGGGGTATTCAGCGTCATGGGGCAAAGGCTTCATCATACTCAGCATCTGGCTCATGTTGGGCTTTGGCTTCTAGAATATACTCTGTAGTTCATTCTGATGAAGCTGACAACCTGGTTCAAACAACTTACCAGGAGTGGGCAGGGAAGTAATTCAATGATGTACTGAGCTTTGGCTTCATGATGCACGTCACCTATCATCCTCTCAAGGATCCAAGTGTTCGGATCCCTGTTGTAACCTCGAATGTGCAATGTGGCATAAAACTGCAGCAGAAGCTCTTCATTCCACTGCTCTTTGTTAGTTACAAATGGCAGCAACCCAACGTCTCGGAAGCAGTCAAGTGCCTCTTGAAGTCATGACAGCCCAGCAATGGCATCACAATCCAGATGCTTATGAGGAAAGATCCGGTCTTGGTTGTATAGAATGCATGAGTAGTATCTTCGTTGCTGATGGCTCCAAAACCTATCAGAGGGGATCTTGGGCTGCTTGTAGGGGTTCTTGGCACTGTCGAAGAATGTGTTGTGCTCTCTGAAGCTGATCACACTGAAGGAGCCTTGGGTTGTTGCAGCATTGGGAATCCTTGGCATTCTTGGCTTTGGCTTATGAGTTTGAGGCCTCTGCTCCACATGATAATCAGATTGTGGACCTGGAGCAGTGGGTGTAACCATAATAGGCCATCTGACAGTCACAAGCTCACCACCATGATTGTAAGCGCGTTCCATTGTTTGAGGCCTTGGTGGAGAAATGGCTACGTCAGAGGTGGTTGGTTGCAAGTTGACTTCAGGGGCAGCATTGGCTTTGGGCTCCACATTGTCTTCAGCCATGACTGCGTCATTGGCTTCAGTGGTGGCAACCTCATTGGTTTCAACTTCTATGGATTCAATGACTGGAGGATCAGGTACGATCACATCTTCTTCTTGCACTAATGGATCACTGGCAGGGGGAATAACATCTCTTTCTTCTTCTTTTCCTTCATCGGCTCATGCAACCGGAATGTCTTTAGCTCCTTGGGCTTCAGACTCATGAGAAGACGCAGAAGGGATGGCTTCAGGGAACACTTGACGTGCTACTGAGCTGGTTTGTTGCACATCCTCTTCTGGAATGCTTGACATGGAGACCTGAGGCCTAAGGGCTTTGCGAAGCCTGCGAAATGCGGGTGACGCCTTTGGTGAGGGAGTGGTCTATTCCATGTAATCATCATCAAGCACCGAAGTGGTGACTTGAGCTGGTGGAGTATGGGGGATCTCTTCATCATTCAGGGGGGGTGTTTGGTTGTTGCTCAGCCCGTAAGTCATCTTGATCAGTTGGTGTCAAGGGACGGCCAATGCTTATGAGTTCACTGCTTGTAAGAGCAGGCGATGATACCAATCTGGGCTCAAGCTGAGGAAGGACTTCATCATCGTCAACATTGTCTTCCTGACCAATGTCTTCAGCTACATTTGAGGTAGCAGCTGGAATCTCTTCACTTTCTAGAGCCTCTGTGGAAGCAGGCTCATGGATCACAAGGCGGCACTCATGGTTGGTGGAGGCGGGTAGAGCAACAGAGATTGGTTCAACATTTAGGGGCTCTTGGGCACTAGCACGCTCTCTTCTTGAAGACTTTGAAGCCTTTGTCTTCAACTTTTTTCTTGGAGGGAGCAACATCAGAGGTGTCATGATGCTTCCTCTTCCTGGCTTCAGCCTTAGCTTGCCTTGTCTTCTTCTGTTCTGAAGCTGCTGAGGGGACCTTTGGCTTTGAGCCTTTCATGCTGGCAGGGAAGACAATGCTTGGTCATTCCTGCCTTGACGACTTTGGTTCAGCTTCAGCAGACTTCTTCCTCTTCTTGGCAGCCATCTTGGGGTCGATGCTAGGACGCCCAAGCGCCTTTCTCTTCTCAACCTCATTGCGTGCTTGCACACACTTCCATGGATAATACTTCATGCACTCACGTGAGCCTTTGGCTTCTTCACGCTTCTTGTTGAACTAGTCCTTGAGGTCATGCATCATTTGCTTGAAATTTTGCACATCCGCAACACTGAGCTTGACCATGTGCTTCTTGAACTAAGCCTTCTCATAATTGTTCTTGTTCTTCAGCTCAATGATTTTCTGTACAATGGCAAGCTCGTTGGCTATGGCACCTTGAAACATGACGCTGATGTCTACTGGCAGCTGCAAATCATTAATGTTGATGCTTTGATCCTCAGACCATTCATCAATGAAGTTATTGAGTATATCTGCATCAAACAAAGGTAGATCTTGGAAGATCTCTGCCTCCTATTTACTCTTGATCAACATTTCTAGAGCATCATTTGCAAGATCTTCATCACTTGATAGATCCATAGTGTTGTCTTCATTGCACTGAATAGCAGCAGGAGTAAGATCATGCCCAGAAATCTTCATGGGCTTCTTGGTCTTCTTGGAGACATGAGATAGATCTTCAGATTGCACACTAGATTTAGGAGGTGCAGTTTTCAATGGCTTCACATTAGAAGCTTTAGGAGCAGTAGTGGGTTTTCAAGATTTAGTCTTCTTCTTCTTCTTCTTCTTCTTCTTCTTCTTCTTCTTCTTCTTCTTCGGCTTTGGGGGCACATGTCAGATTTTGGGTTTCGGCAGACCCTTGAGGTTCGAACACTGGGGTGCGCACGGAGATCTCTGCCCTACCGATCTACGTCCGATCCTCTCATGCGAACTAAGATGAAAATGATGAACAACACAAGAGACACGAGGTTTATACTGGTTCGGGCCACCGTTGTGGTGTAATACCCTACTCCAGTGTGTGGTGTGGTGGATTGCCTCTGGGGCTGATGATGGACAGTACAAGGGAAGAACAGCCTCGCGAGGGGTGTTCTTGAGCTGATGCGGTGTGTTCTACTTAGTCTCTACTGGGTTTTTCCCCCTTCTCTCCCTCTCTCTCCCCTTCTCCCTTTGTGGAGGCTAGCTCTATTTATAAAGGCCCTGGGCCTCTCCCAGAATAATTGAGCGGGAAGGGCGCCAACAATTCACCATTTTGAAGGGGAACATCTAGTACAAGTTATCCTGACCAAAGGTGGTCTTCGGCTGCCAAAAGCACTGGCGATGACGCCATCTGGGGCTCCACGGTGACCTCCGTCCGGCCGTCCAGCTGTTCTTGGTCTCGTTGCACCGGAATGGTAACCTTTGCCTGATACCTTGGCCTGTGCTTGTCCCCTTTGCACCAAAGGGGAAACAAGGACCCTGCACAGGCCGGCGCCCGCCTGGCCTTGATCGTCATGGCTTGCGTCATGGGATCCTCGCGAGGTACCCTTGCATTGATCTCTTCGCCTCCTCGCGAGCCTGCCTGATGAGGCCACTCTTGAGGAAGCTTCCTGTCGTCCGCCCCGTGAGGCTTGGCCCCTCGCTAGGGTCTTGAGCTTGGGCTTATGAAGATGGGCCGCGCTGGGCCCCCACCTGAGCCATGCCGCAGGCCGCAGGCAGGCAAGTCTGGGGACCCCCGTTCCCAGAACGCCGACAGTAGCCCCCGGGCCCAAGGCGTGTGCGGGCTTGGCTTAGCAGAGAAGCGAAGGAGCAAACACGAAGCGCCGCGGGCCCTAACAGCCTGCGGCCTTGGGCGCCGCGTGGCAGTTGATTGGACGTGGGCGTCTGGACTTCCCACGACGCCTCGACAACCACATGACTTGACAAGTCCCTGCATGCAGAGATATGGGTCATGATTACCTGAGGTCATGGTGCTCGGCGGTTGGCCTTCCCCGGCTATAAGTACGAGGCTGCGTGAGTTCCGCCAGTTCACCCCTTTCTGTTACTCCTCCTCTTCTTCTTCCTCATCCTTGCTTCCTCTTGCACCAATGGCACCGATCTGCCGGTTTTCAGCTGAGGAGAAGGGAAAGGCCCCCAGAGAGGGTCCTGACCCCTCCCGCCGAAGAAGTGGCCAATCCTCTGTCACCGGGGCGAGGGCGCCTAGCAGGAGGTATCGAGGCCGTGGTACGAGCGGCCGCCACCTGGGTTTCCGCTGCCCTTTTACGCCCGCATCATAGGCCCCAGGGGGTAGGGTGCCGAGCAATACCGACAGCGTCGCCGTCGACGCCGGCGAGTCACAGTGGTGCGCGTCGTCCCCCCTAGAGTCCACGCGGAGCGCTCCTCTCGCGAGCTTGTGCTCCATGCCACCATGCCTCCAATTTCGTGGATCCGCCTTCCTCCCTCCTTCGCCTTTGAGATGCCGCCAAGCGAGGCCCTGGAGCTCTGGCTGCAGCACGCCGACTGTGGCACGCCCGCAACCGGAGCGGAGGTCGCGGTCGTCGCTCCGGGCAAGGTCTTCTTGACCCGGGGCTGGGGTGAGATTGCCCGGGTCTGTCGCGCGGACGGCGCCTTGGTGATCCATCTTGAATACGACGGCGCCTCCTTGATGTTCTTCAAGGTCTTTGATGTAGAAGGGCGCCGGCTGGAATGCTGCCCTAAGGGAAGCGGCAGGGGTGACAAACTGGTGAGGACCATCCCCGCCCGTTGGTCCTCCTGCAGCTCCTCAGGAAGCAGCAGAGGGACTGAGGGCTTCAGCGGCTCCCCCGAACTCCTCGCGACCCCGGAGACGAGCGATGACAGCTACGAGCCTCCGAGCTCGCGCCGCCCTCGGAGTGGGGCAGCTGCATCGGGCCGCTGACGCCACTGATCTGGATGGGATTGGCGCCGTCACTTGGCAGCCCACTGTTGATGATGGCGTCGCTTGGGGAGGTGCTAGCAAGTAGCGTCCCTTAGGGTTAGTACCTTTTGTTCCCTGCGAGGAATTAAAGCAACACCCCGCAGGGGTATGTAAGGTGTCTGTCGTGCCTTTTGTAAATACTATATCCTTAATATGAATTGGCGTGAGGTGTCAGTTCTGTTCCGGCTAAGCTCCCGCTTTCTATCCTCACGAGGACTTGGCGCTCTACGCTGACAGGTCCCAGTCCCCAGGCAAGCTTCAGCCGTCGCTGGTATGCCAGGTCGCGATGCCGTGGTCAAGGCCAGGAGGTGAGCGGCCCGAGGTCCGGTAAGAGCCCCCAAGTCACGATGCTCGGGAGGTCCCCTTTAGCGCTCAAGCAATCCTTGCTGGGCGAGAAAGGAAGGTAGCGTCGCCGTGACAGAGTCGCACTGGGCGGGGATTTAGCGCTGCGTTGGTCTAGGTCTTGCGAGGGCGCAACTTATCTTGTGCGTCTGACGTAGTTCCTCGGAGAGGCGCCCGGCTCGAGAGGCGGTGGCCGAGGTACTGCTGGGTTAGGCCCTCACGAGCTTCTTCCCACTCCCCCGCACTTTCCTTAACGCTCTACATCCTCAGGTCTCGGCCCTCGAGCGAGCTCAGCCGCCGCTGGTATGACAGGTCGCGATGCCGTGGGTCAAGGCCAGGGGGTGAGGGCTGGAGAGCCAGTAGGAGCCCATGAGTCGCGATGCTCAGGTACCCCCCCCCTTTAACGTGCAAGTGGTCCGTGCCGAAGAGGGAGAGAGAGAGCTCACGATGCCCCCAACGTTGCTCCTGGAGTAGGTCCTGCACACCAATCATGAGGAGAAACAAGGCATGTGGTTACGGTCGCTGGCGAACCTATGGTCACTCCGAGGGAGAGGTCAGGGCACTGAGGGCCTGGTGAGGTTGCGCCGTGCGGGGCTGCCGCGGCCAGAGCTCGACCACTCGGGTTTACCAATGCTGCAGGGACGGACCCGTGCACACGCGCCGTGCCAGAGCGAGCGGCTCTTCAAATAGGCGTTGATCGAGCAGGTGATTAGGTCAGGTATGTTAAGCACATAGGAGGAAATCCAATTTCAAGCAAGCGCAGGTAAAAGCAACCGCCGCTGGGTCGGGCCCGAGCGGCGTGGGGATGATGCAGCCCGAGGGGCGCCCCCAACATGGTAAGTAAAGAGCATAAACAAAATGGATACATGCCGCGGGGACGGACCCACGCGGCCTGGGAATGGTGCAGCCCTGTGGGCGCTCCCAGCTGAAAGTAGAACTCTGAAAGATGTCACCTGGTGCTGTTGAAGATGAAATGATGCTGAGGAAGTGAGCGATGCGCGGTGAAGACGTCGGCCCTCATGAGCCCCCAGGCCCAGGGGCCTCGGGAGGCTCCGGTGGCACGTGCAGGTCTTCGGGGACCATCGCCACCTCCGCCAGGACCGCGCGATGCCTGACCTCCTGAGCCTCCAGAATGCTCCTCAACAGGCGCTGATGTGCGGCGACCGCGCTCGGCAGGCCGAAGGGCATGCGAACGTAGCTGTGAGGTGGTCCCTCGCAGCGCCCTACGGCCGAAGGCCATAGGCGCTCCTGGGACGCAGCTCGGTTGAGCCCTGGTACGTCGACGCAGACGCGCAGTCCTCCATCCTCGCCTGGATGTGGGGCCACGGCAGGTAAGCGGCGGCTGCCGCGCATGACTCTGGACTCTTGTAGCTCATGGGTGTTCCTTGCGATGAACTCCTGAGGGTTTGGTCTCCTTTGACTTGTACCTTCCTGAGGGAAGCGTGCTTGAAAGCACCCCTCCAAGTGGTGCCCGAGCGCCTCCCCCGCGACCTTGGCAAGGTCGGCGGCTCTCCAAGAGAGAGCCCCCGAGCCCTGCCTGAGGAGGGCGCCGGGCGCGCCTTCCTATGCGTGAGAGGGTGGCGCTCCCTGATCGGGCGCGAATCCTGACGCAATACCTCCGGAGGTGCCTGCCTCCTTGTGGCTCGGGCCAGGTGAGGTCTTCTTCTTCTTGAGGGTCGCCTCGGGAGGCCTCCCGCTCCTGTGATCTGGGTCTTCGATTGCTGCGGCTTGGAACGCACGCTCAAGCGAGCACACTGCGTCCCTTTCTTCACAGGGTACGGTGATGACTCCACCGCTTCCTGGCATCTTGAGGACATTGTAACCATGGTGAGTCACTGCCATAAACTTGGCTAGGGCTGGGTACCCGAGGATGGCGTTGTACGGCAGGCGGATGTGAGCGACGTCGAAGTCGATGAGCTCGGTGCGGTAGTTGTTGCGTTGCCCGAAGGTGACCGGAAGGCGAACCTGCCCAATTGGAACAGTGGAACCATCGGTGACTCCCGAGAAAGGCTTGGTCGGCTGAAGCTGGTCGTACGGCACTTGGAGATTGTCGAACGTCTCGACGGACAGGACGTTGAGTCCTGCCCCGCCATCGATGAGGGTCCTGGTGACCTGCACGTTGCTGATGACTGGGGAGCAAAGCATCGGGAGGATTCCGGCCGTTGCCGCACACTTGAGCTGGTCTGCGGAACTGAATGTGATCGCGCACGTAGACCACCTGAGAGGGCGCGTGGCCTCAAGCTTGGGAAGGACTGCATTCACCTCGCGAGCAAACTGCTTGAAGATGCGCTGTGAGGCTGGGGCCTGGGCGCCACCCAAGATGCAAGCAATTGCACGCGGCTCTTGGAAGCCCCCAGCCCCATCGTCTTGGTGTTGGTCTTCGTTCCTCCTTGGTGGAGGCGGCAGAGGAGGGAGGCCTGCGTTGCCGTGCGGGTGGCCCTCACGAGGCTGGTCCCTCCAGCCTCCCTCGCGAGGCTGGTCCTGCCAGCGGTCCTCGCGAGGGCGGTCACGCCATCCCTGGCGAAGGCCACGGTCTTCCCATCGTCCGCCACCTCTTCCTCCTCCTCGGCCATAGCCCCTGTCGTTGCGCTCTGGGCGTCGGCCGATTCGCCCATCTCGCACGGCTCTGAGCTCTTGACATTCGTTGGTGTTGTGGGTGTGGAGGTCGTGGTACACGCAGTACCGTCCGCCCTTGGATGACTCAGGCTGATCCCTGCCTCGCTTGGTGTCCGGTTCCGCTGCTAGCACGGCAGCCCCCTTGCGCTTCACGTCTTTGGCCTTGAGCTTCTTTTCTTCCGGGTCGGCTGCCGGGAGCTCGAGGAGGGAGAGACGCCCTTCCTCAGCCCTGGCGCACTTGGTCGCTAGGTTGAACAGCTCCAGGGATGTGCACAGGTCTTCATGGATTGCTAGCTCTTCCTTCATCTTGACGTCGCGCACGCCGTCGGAGAAGGCTGAGATGATAGCTTCTTCAGTTACCTTGGGGATCTTGAGGCGGGCGTAGTTGAAGCGCCGGATGTACTTCTGCAGGGTTTCTCCTGGCTGTTGCTTGATGCGGCGCAGGTCACTCACGGCCGGGGGCCGGTCGCAAGTGCCCTGGAAGTTGGCGATGAAGCGGGTGCGCATCTCGCTCCAGGAGGAGATCGTGCCGGGAGCCAGGTTCAGGAGCCAGGTGCGGGCGCCGTCCTTGAGCGCCATGGGGAACCAATTCGCCATGACCTTTTCGTCTCCATTGGCGGCTATGATGCCCAGCTCGTAGAGCTGCAGGAACTCCGCGGGGTCCGCTGTGCCATCATAGCGGGGAGGGAGGTCAGGCTTGAACTTGCCTGGCCATGTGACGCCGCGCAGCTCGGGGGTGAAGGCAAGGCAGCCCGCCATGGCCACCGGCGCCCTTTGCTGGGGCTGGACTTGTTCTTGCGGGTCACCATGCGCCGCCACTGGGAGCAGCGTGGGGTCTCGCCGTGGAGGCGCTGGGGCACGATCTAGGCGCGCCGGCACTAGGAGCGCGCGAGCACCTTCCCAGGGACGTGGGATCTCTTCGCAGCTCCCTTCTTGCTGCGCAGGCGCCGGACGTGGAGGGTCCCGCCCTGGGGCTGCGCGCCTTGGAGCCAAGGCACCTTCTTGGGGAGGAGGAGGCGGAGGCGCCTCCTGATCCTCGCCCCCTGCACGGGACGGAGGGCGAGGCAGCGAGAGGGACCGCAAGGGGGAGCCCCCTGCGGCACTGACAAGCTCGGTGATGCGGGCGAGCCAGTCCTCATAGAGGTCGTTGACGGGGCGGTAGTGCAGGAGCTCCCGCGCCAAGAGCAGTGAGGCGTGCGCATCCATGGGTGCGCGACGGGCGTGGGACGACGAGCCAGCTGGAGTCAGCGACGGGGTGGCGGTGCGGCCATCCCGCCGCACCGCAGGATGCTAGGAAGAGGCCTGCTGCTCGTTCCCCGCCGGGCCGGTGGCGGCGTTGGCGGCGGGCGATGGGGACCGACGAGGGGGCCGCCGACGTGCGCCATCTGGGCGGCGCGAGTGGCGCGAGCAGCCCGGCGCTCGGCGCGAGCCCGACGAGCATCAGCCATGGACACGACGGAAGATCACACGCGAACAGCAGAAGAAAGATTCCGGCGCCTCCCTACCTGGCGCGCCAAATGTCGGATTTCAGGTTCCGACAGACCCTTGAGGTTCCAACACTGGGGTGCGCGCGGAGATCTCTCCCCTACCGGTCTACGTCCGATCCTCTCATGCGAACTAAGATGAAAATGATGAACAACACAAGAGACACGAGGTTTATACTGGTTCGGGCCACCATTGTGGTGTAATACCCTACTCTAGTGTGTGGTGTGGTGGATTGTCTCTAGGGGCTGATGATGGACAGTACAAGGGAAGAACAGCCCCGCGAGGGGTGTTCTTGAGCTGATGCGGTGTGTTCTACTTAGTCTCTACTGGGTTTTCCCCCCTTCTCTCCCTCTCTCTCTCTCCCCTTCCCCCTATGTGGAGGCTAGCTCTATTTATAGAGGCCCTGGGCCTCTCCTCGAATAATTGAGCGGGAAGGGCGCCAACAATTGACCATTTTGAAGGGGAACATCTAGTACAAGTTATCCTGACCAAAGGTGGTCTTCGTTTGCCAAAAGCACTGGTGATGACGCCGTCTTGGGCTCCACGGTGACCTTCGTCCGGTCGTCTGACTGGTCTTGGTCTCGTTGCACCGGAATGGTAACCTTTGCCTGATACCTTGGCCTGTGCTTGCCCCCTTTGCACCAAAGGGGAAACAAGGACCCTGCGTAGGCCGGCGCCCGCCTGGCCTTGATCGTCATGGCTTGCGTCATGGGATCCTCGCGAGGTACCCTTGCATTGATCTCTCCGCCTCCTCGCGAGCCTGCCTGATGAGGCCGCTCTTGAGGAAGCTTCCTGTCGTCCGCCCCGTGAGGCTTGGCCCCTTGCGAGGGTCTTGAGCTTGGGCTGACGAAGATGGGCCGCGCTGGGCCCCCACCTGAGCCACGCCGCAGGCGGCAGGCAGGCAAGTCTGGGGACCCCCGTTCGCAGAACGCCGACAGCACATGAGCATCTTCAGAGTCTGCATCATCAGCAGATTGATCAACTGTGGCCCTTTGAGCTGCAACATGGGAGAGAAGCCCATCGAATCCATTGAAGGGGCCGATGACATTAGGATTGGCTTCACGTGTGCCATCGGGCCTTGGAGCAGATGGAGCAGGGTTGAAGTTGAGTCCGAATGCCTTTTTGTTCTTGGCAGCAGACTCACTTGCAAACTGATAGTTGCGCTTGAATATATTATCTTCACGACACCATCGAAGACATGATGGGTCAGCATTTTCAAGCTGAGGTCCTCGGACCATGCACTACAACAGGAACCCCCTATTGCAACGCATCAATGTGTTGCCACATGTCCACATAAGTGTTGCTGAGGTCTACACCAACAGATTTGTATCCGTTGTCGTTGGTGGCGTTGCAAGGGTCTACAACAACACATATACATGTGTTGGTAACTGATGTGTATAAGCATTGTAAGATAGTAACGTATAAGCTAAATCCCCACAACACTTCATATGCGTTGGTGGTGACCCCGCACAAATGGATTTTGGAATGGAGAAACAAATTTGCAGCTTTTGAAGTACTCCCTCCGTCCCATAATATACGAACGTTAGTCTCAAAAACGTTTGTATATTATGGAACAGTGGGAGTAGTTGCTACATATGTTACGAGGCCAATGTAGGTAGTGTACAGGAGATGCAATATAGTAAAAAAAGATCTCATATATTTAATCAATAATGTTGCTTTACAAAGAGCACCATCCAAGGAATACATGATACTGTATATAGATATGCTTTGTTCCAGGTATTGCACATCAGAATGGCATTGCTGATCTTCAGCTTGTACACATGTGTTTAACGAGAACATGTGCTTTGTACATAAAACAGATCAAAGCTTCGTTAAATGAGCATCTAGACTGACATGGTCAATCTTCATTAACTCGAACCAAACTGATCGGTATCTCTTGGCATCCATAACTCCATATCCTGAAGATAGTTCCTGCCAGTTGTCGCCATAATAAAGTGCATACTCTTCATCTTCTCCTAGCAATGAAGAAAATACAAATAGTTAAAGTATACTACTTTGAATAATAAACAAGTTCTTGACGAGCATGTTGTAAGAAAATGTTAGAACTCTGAACCTGTGTCTGTTTTGTACCTGAAAACAAGCAAATGAAACTGGAATCTAAATTACTTGATTTAATACTGAGCAGTTTGTGCTCAAAGAAACTATAGCTGCCGGTAGTAAGTGGTTGCTTGATATAGATAGACCATTGGAATCTAGTAAAGTGCTTCGACTAACGATTTTCTCAACTGAACGGGTACGCATGTCACACCAGCAGGCAAGAAGTGATGTCTTCTCGGGCGATTTTAGAAAGAATAATTCAGATGTAAGAACTTCTCCTAACGCCTGCAAATATCAAACAAAAATTTCAGATTCTAAGTTGTGGCACATGATCGCTAATATAAGTTCCTAGCACATTGTTCTTCGCTTATCCCTAGACTTCATTAATCATCTGCGAAGTCTTGTTTAACTATATATGATGGTCATGATAAAAAGGAAGCTAGGTTGTTTATCCAGTGCAATGTCCCATATGGTACTACAGGAAGAGTAATACTGATAACCTGGATATTCTGAATTTTTGAAGGAATAGTGCATGCACATCTACTGCATTTATTTACTACAAGCTATTATTCTGTACAAAGAAATTATGACTTAGGTTTCAGAATATGAAGATGATATATCACTTTGGTCTGAATGTCTACATATTTTGAATGCGTCGGCATGAGCTTGTATGTCCGGATGAGCTAGCTAATTGTCTACATAAGCGTGTATGATTACAAACTAGATATCTGAATGTGGATAGTGACATCTGAATGTGTATATTGTATAGCAGTAAGTTTGCAAACTGGCGTACTGTACTTAGCACTTGACAAAACTCAAAAGTAGCTAAACTGAGATGCGGACCACCGCATGTGCCCGCCGGGCTTAGCTGGCAATGAAAACCTGTGTATACTGCTAATCCTGCTATTTTGGTAGCGGACGTTGGGGAAGTGCCGCGGAAGCGTCCGCCTGCATCCTGAATCTAAATGAGCAATCAACATGGCATATAAAGATGAATTCATGTACACACGACGCGCGCGCGCACACACACACACAAAGAAACAAGGGATTGATGTGTTAGACGAATAAGCTGTGGCTCGGCCAAGGCGTGACGGGCGCGCGTACGTGCGGGTGCCAGACGAGCCAGGCATAGTCAGGGCCGTAGCTGCGTGAGTGTGTGTAGCAGCACGTGTACGTGCGCATGTGTGAGCTTGTTGCCGATGGAGCCGGAGGAGAATGTTGGCGCCGCCTCTTGTCGCAGTGCCGCTCTTCTTCTTCCTCTCAACAACCTTGTACTTCCTCTCAAGAACACACACACACATATGGCGGGGAACTCAACACACACGCACACAACCAAGAAGACCGGCTGTTACTTTGCACGAGAGGCCCTTTTCCTTTTTTTTTTTAGAAAAGGAGGATGACCCCCGGCCTCTGCATCTGGAAGATGCATACGGCCACTTTATTGATTATTCACGATGACCATACAAAGTATTACACCAATGTGCCTGAATCCACCATCTTGGCAACATATGCCACTACTCCTATCCAATATGATGAAAGAGAGCTAGCCGGGCCACTACCCAGACCACTCACGTAATCCTAACATCAATAGCCGGAAGCCGAAACACATTCGGAAGCCCCAGCCGAGCCACATACCTGGTCTGGGGCGTAATCCGGTCAGACGCACTCGTGTGTCGTCGCCGCCATCTTCCACAGGTCCGTCTTCAGATCAAATTGAGGCATCTACCATGTCTGGCCACTCCGCCATTGACGCCACCATGACGCCAAACAGCAACCTCCTCCTGCGCGAGTCCATCTCCGTGCATCGGACGTCGAGCCTCCACAGCGCCACGCCGCCGACATCCGCCGCCATCAATGAGTGAGACGGAGCACCGCTCCACCCTCCCCCCAGCCAACGCTTACTCCAAAACGGCACCCCCAGGAGAACCTGGACGCGTCGGAGGAAAAGCGGAGGCTTGGGCGAAGAAGGGCACGCCGTCAGCAGCTGTTACCCACCCCAAACAGCGCCCGCCACCACCCAGCCCTCAAGGCGGCGCCTTCAAGAAGGTCACGGCGCCAAAGACGCCGCCGCCGCCCACCGGAGTTAGGTTTTCACCCGAGAAGCTAGGTGGTGGGGAGTGGAAGGGCAGACCTTGACAGACGTCTCCATGAAGAAATCGGCGCCCGCAGGCGTCGTCGTCGTCGCGGCCGGCCGTAGCCGACCCGGGTTTCCCCCGATCTGGATCCCGACCACCAAAATCGCATCATTGGGAGGCCCTTAGGCGGCAGCATAGGGAGGGGAGGCGAGGGGTGCGGCGGCGGCGCTATGGGGCGTCACCACCACGCCAGATCCCTTCCTCGCCGCCAACAGCAGCCGGCGGGCCAGATCGGGCGCGGACCAAATCTGGCGCCTAAGCACCCGCACGCCTACGCCGCAGCCACGGCCGGCCAAGCTCCAGGCCACGCCACTCCACCCACCCAGAGAAGGAGAAGCGCGAGACGAAGCAGAGGGCCGCCGGGGAGCGCCGCGACGGCCGCAGCGCCGGAGGCCGAGCCTTCCCCACCTGGAGCGGTCGCCGTCGTGGAACGACGCCGCGCGCGCGAGCGGGAAGCCCCGCCGCCGCCGTCCGCCGCGCGGGCTTCGCCCGGCGGTTTCCTCCGGCGGCGGCGCGGCAGGGGAGCCGGGGAGAGGGGGTGGCGGCGCGGCGGGCTAGGGTTCCCCCGAGTCGCCTCCCAGGCGACGCCGAGAGGCCCTTTTCCTTGGTGGAACAAGAGACTACATTGTGTTTTTCCCAGCCCTCTCGGCTTCATCACTTTTCATTTATTGACTGAACTTATATATACACAGAGAGCTAACCATCACGCACCACTCGGCAGCCACATCTGCCCACTAACTCCAAGTCTCTAGGCACTACTCATGCCCACTACCTCCATGCACGCATGCACTCACACCGGCCATCACACTTGACTCGGCCAACACTTGCACATGCACTAACTAACTCATGCACTAACCTTGGTACCAATGGCTAACATGGTGTTCCTCTCCTAGATTCACTCTAGCGACCCGGCCACTAATTAGCCCACGCAAACTACATGCACCTATGACTATCGGACTATCCGGCTCACCCGGCTCGACGTATAGCTTGTCATGCTCCAACACTGTCACACCATGCCACTTCTCATGGCATCGCCGTTTCACACGGCACCGTCGGCATCTCGTCGTTCTCGCCACATCACACGGCCCCGAGGCATCTCGCCTCCTTCGTGCGCACAACTGAAGCTTTGCCCTGACAAGGTACTCCTTGAGCTACATGCCAAACGACAAAACAAAACATGATCCATCATGACAAGATTATTTCTAACAATCACCTCCCTAATCTTGTCATCCTAACTCGCCAATCGTCGATGTGGATCACCCGCAGCATCTTGGCGTGGACGACGATGTCGCAGTGCCAATCACCACTAACCATCTTGCCATGGCCGACGCCATCACAATGCCCGCCACTGCACCAACTTGCCGCACGTGGCTATCCTCCTCTTAACTTGGACAGCTCCATTGCGGCGCCGATCACCACACCATCATCACCTCACGTCATCGCACCGCAGCGTCCCACCGGCGGCATTGCGCTGCCGCCGGCCATCACCTTGCGCCGATGTCCTCCACCTCACATGGAGTCCACTGCGTCACCGCCGTCGCAGCCATTGCCTCCGCCCACCGCCACGCCGGCCACAGCCGCCGGCACTGTTGTCGCCGCCACGGATCAACAAGGCTCTGATGCCAATTGTTGGCGCCGCCTCTTCTCGCAGCGCCGCCACGCCGGCCACAGCCGCCGGCACTGTTGTCGCCGCCACGGATCAACAAGGCTCTGATGCCAATTGTTGGCGCCGCCTCTTCTCGCAGCGCCGCTCTTCTTCTTGCTCTATCTCACACAACTCTCTCTTTGGTTTGTGTCACACAACACAAAGAACACAACCAAGAAGAAGACCGGCTGTTACTTTGCACGAGAGGCCCTTTTCCTTGGTGGAACAAGAGACTACATTGTGTTTTTCCCAGCCCTCTCGGCTTCATCACTTTTCATTGAGGTAATATCACTAGCAGTCACAAAACTTGCGTCGGATGTGCATTTTAGTGCTAGAACTTGCAAAATACATCGTTGTGGTCGCATAACTTGCGTTTACGTGCACATACGGTCACAAATCCCGTCTGCCTTCATACGACGTGCTGGCGTGGCATACCTGGCCCGCTGGCAGCCTCTGATTCCGTCCGGAGCGGCGCGCGCGCGTCTTCTTTGCAGAAAACCCCTTAGCCCGTTCAGTCAATTGATTATTTTGACCAAATTTCTGCTGTTTTATAAATCATTTTTGACAAAAATCTCAGCAACTATTTTGACCAAATTGGACAGGATATCTGCTGTTTTATAAATCCGTTTTGGCAAAAAATCGCAGCAACTCTTTTGACCAAGTTGGACAACATTTCTGCTGTTTTATTAAGCTTTTGGCCAAAATTTGTAATATAGCAGACTTGCAACAAGGATCTAGCACGGACAAATTGACCTTAAGTGAACAGGAACAGACCATAATTGAAATGACATATTTGGCACTAACATAAGTAGTTTCTTAGTCGTACAAACCAAACCAAAAGTGACATAACTGTTATCACATCGTCTTCTAAATAAGTACTGAACTAGAGACCACAAGTTCATTCATGAACTCCATCACCAAACCAACAAGTTTCATTCATGAACTCCATCAGACTTTCACCTAAAGATGCATGTAATGTAAACTACAAAGACAAAAGGTCATGCAGATCATCAGGCCAACCTTCATCATAGAGATAAGGATCCTGGCTAGCTCCTGTTGCATTTTGGCTAAAAATGACCTCCTCCTCACCCTGCATGACAAGTGGCGGTTCATGTATTGTGGATCCATCGGGTCCAAATAGCAAGTTGAAGAAACCTGGAGCAGCAGCTCTTGCTCCTCTTGGATTGCCACCTCCTCTTGCATTGGCCCCTCCTCTTGCATTGCCACCTCCTCTTGCATTGGCCCCTCCTCTTGCATTGGCCCCTCCTCTTGCATTGCCACCTCCTCTTGCATTGGCGCCTCCTCTTGCATTGCCATCTCCTCTTGCATTGGCCCCACTTGTTGGAGCATTGCTTCCAGTTGTTGCAACATTGCTTCCCATTGCAATATTACCTTCCCTTGCCTGCTTTTTTCTTGGCCTTGCAACTTTCTCATTAGCAGTCTTTCTCACCCTGCCTCTTGACATGGCTGTTGCAACTCTAACCATAGGAATTGAGTCTCTGGCATTGGCAATGAAGCTAGACTCAGGTAGGGGGGCAAATTCCCTAGGTGCTGGATATGTAAACTTCTCCTGCTCACACAAGTACAATATAAAAAGGTGGGTATGTAAGCACTTAAATGGTAATTACATCTGCATAATTTTGTCACTGAATATATTACCATTTCTTGCATCTTGTAAACCATTGAGTCAGGGGTTTGTGTTGGATCGAGCTGAGGGTAGACTCTGTGTGGCATGATGTTCTGCAACAGGTAAAGCCAATGTATCAATGTTTAAGTATAGTTTGAAGATTAGAGGGGAAAATATATAAGCAAAGGATGGTACAACAATTATGCTTGGGTCGTCATATTCTTCTTCAATTGTTGTTTCCTCAGTTGTTGTTTGATTAACATGATTGTGGTGCCCCTTCTTGTTATGGTCAGCAGCTCCACAAACAGAACAATGCATGGTCACACCATGTTTGCTCAATTTTTCACCCCAGTCTTGTCTTTCTTCTCTTCTGGATCTTTTTTCCTGTTCTTCTTAGGCCTGCCCATTACTTTTGTGTACAGGGGTGGGTGAACAGCAATGACATGCATTTTCTTATTGCTGTGGGTCCCTCATTGGCATCATATTAAATCCATAACACTTCTTATATTCCTCAATAGTGTAGCATGAATGGACCATGCTCTCTGGCTCAATTCTCTCATGCCTAAAACATGCAATTGCATGATGGCAAGGTATGCCAGATAGTACCCACCTTTTGCATTCACAAGAGAGCATGTTCAGGTCAACAATGTATGTGTTGTTCAAAGAGAAAACCTTGAAAACACCTTGCCCATACTCTTGCACCCTGCAGTTCTTTGCCCACTCCACATACTTGTCCAATTTCTTCTGTATCTTGGGACATAATCTGCCTGTCCATTTCTCTGCCTCTCTCTGCTTACCAACAATCCTGTTTGTTAGCTTCCACATTATCTGGTCCAACATTGACTTAATTGGCATTTCCCTCGCATACAAAATGTAACTGCAAAATAGTACCAAATATGTAAGCACACAGTTGGCATTTGATTTTTTGTTGACAAGAAAATAACAAGAGAGGAAAAAGTAACAAGAGAGTAACCTATTGAACACTTCTGACATATTGTTTAGTAATGTGTCGCACTTGCAAAACGGGTCAAAGAATGCTTTGATCCATGTTCTTGGCTCCAATTTCTCAACCCAGGTGTAGGCACCCAAGCTGTGTTCTTTCATTAGATCCATGTTCCTGGTGTATGCAGCTTCATTAGTGGACCTTGCTATAGACCATAGATCATTCTTGAGCTGCTCTCCCTTGTGTACTTTATGGAAATTTTGATAAATGTGCCTAACACAGTTTCTATGTTCTGAATGAGGGAAAACCTTTTTCGCTGCATTTATTAATCCCTGCAAAACAGAACACATTAATCTCTGCAAAACAGCACACACTTATGTTGTTGCAATGAAGAAATTGAATGATCTAGTACTAACCTTCTGCTTGTCACTCATAATGGTGTATGGTGAGGTGTTCATTATGTTCAGGTCATCCTTTAAGGATGCTAAGAACCACTCCCAGCTATGGGTTGACTCCACTTCACATAACCCAAATGCTACTGGAAAGATACAATCATTGGGATCGATTCCAACGGCTATTAGTAATGTTCCCTTGTATCTCGTTTTAATGTGACAACCATCCAGGAAAATGATTGGTCTACATCCCTTAAGGAATCCCCTCTTGCATGCATCATATGACCAGTACAATGTGGAAAAGTGGTCTTGTACCTTCTTTGTCTTCTCATCAAATACTTCCTTAGTGCACAAGAAGAACTGGCTTCCTGGATTGCTCCTTCTAAGCTCCTGACCATAGTCCCACAAAGTATTATATTGGTCATCATCTACTCCCCTTATTTGATTCACTGCTGCTCTCCTAGCTCTTCCCAACTTACTCCTGTGTGGAACCAAATTATATTCTGTCTCCACCTTATCTGAAAATTTCTTCAGAGGCATTTTTTCATTGTCTCTGAATTCTTCTCTGAACTTGTTAGTAAGAAAAGGAGCAGTCAGAACTCTCAGGTCCCATTCTTTTGTGTAAGTGTGATTGTCAACATACTTCTTGATCTGTATGCTACTTGACCTGTTATCTTTACCTGCCTTCAAGTACCAAGTGCAACCAGGCTTGCATACAGCCTCTAGTGATACTGAAGTATTTCGGAGCTTGTTCACTTTCACCCTATTCCTTACACTGTATGCAGTGAGAGCATGCCTCAATTCCTTCATATCTGCAAACACCAACCCAATCTTAAACACAGGTGCATTCAGATCAGTTGTTGGGTTGAAAGTACTGAATTTGTGCTTCAGCTTCTCTTTCTCTTCTTTCGACATATTTAAGTGGCTGTCCTCCAAAGCATCTTCTGGAAGTTCTTCTTCAAAGTCTGGCAATATGTTCTTCTCTTTGTGATCATCAACATCTTTGTCTATATTTGCGTCAAACAAATCATCATCACCTTCTGCAACTTCATAGTCACTCTCATAGAACTCCTCATCTATTTCTGACCCTGCATCCTCATCATTTCCCTCTTCTTCACTATTGTTAACATCCTTAATATTCTCCTCCTCCATAGCATTCCTTGAGCTACATACTTCTCCAAATGACATAGATCTCCTTGTTGTCCTTGACATTTTCTCTCTAGGACTCTGCTCTTTCTCTGGATAACTGACATTTTCTTTTCCATGCCTCTTTGTAGTAATAACCTTAGGTGGATCCTTCACTCCATTTGTCAGAACATCATCTTTGTTTAATGACTGCAGGGTATCACCATGGTCTACTATCAGCAGTAGGTTCTTGTGCTCTAATGTTGCACAAATCATAAGAACAATGTCGGCATCACAGGTCAAGAGCTTCAGGCCATCACTAACTGTCTTTCTTGGTTCACACCAGTAAACATCAATCTTTGAAGCTTGTCTATCATAGCCCAGCTGCAGAAGAAAGTCATCAATCCAGAGTAAGGACCAAGTGTCAGTCTGACAATTGTCAAACCAATCAACCTCATAGTCCATGTATGTTCTGTTTATGTC
This sequence comes from Triticum aestivum, assembly GCF_018294505.1. Lineage (NCBI taxonomy): Eukaryota > Viridiplantae > Streptophyta > Magnoliopsida > Poales > Poaceae > Triticum > Triticum aestivum. The sequence goes on along the minus strand of NC_057806.1, from coordinate 520,282,149 downwards.
ACTGCCACAAAAGAAACCACTATGGTGGATCTCAACACTGAACATACCATCAAAATCTCCTGCAATGTAAAAGAGTTCATAACAAATCAGTACATCATGTTAAAATGTCAGATTTAGTTAACAAGTACATCAGTCCTCCCAACAAGTTCAAAGAAAAAATTCAGTTAACAAGTACATCAGTCCTCCCAACAAGTTCAGAGAAAAAATTCAGCAAATGCCAACTTCAGTTAACTGCAGCAATGTCAAACAGCGGCAGCAAGTTCGTTTCTCGGTCAGTGCACAAATAATGTTGGCTTTTGGATTTTGATCGCTAGACCAAAACTCCCAGGAGCTAATACACGTATGATGTGCAAAGCTAGCTAGCAGGCAAGCAGCTTAATTGATTCCTGTACGTAGAGCTGGCGAGCTTGCAACTAGTGAAGCTAGCGATCGGCTGTCTCGGCAAAACCTCTCGGCAGAACAAAACTGATCGATGGATTGATAGCCAAAGGCTCTTGACGTGCCTTGCTCTTTTATTGCTTTTGTTCTGATCGGTACAAGTTACAGGGATTATACGTGCATATATATATATATAGCAGCTTGGACTAGCACTCAAACCTACTCGGTTTGGACTTCTAATCCTACAACTACTACAAGTGCCCATCTGTGTCCGACTAGGACTCTAACACCACACGTCGTGGTTACTCCTACAAATAAGCTCATGCACTAGCCGTTTTATTCCTAACTGAATATAACTGACGACTAAACTAGGCGCAGGATTACACATTGTCAAACTTCAGATAACACTGCACACATTCAGACTTTTGAAAGATTCAACTAGCAGCAGTACACATTGTCAAATATCTAATAAATAATTTCCCCCAATTAAACACTAGAACAATTTACATGGAGGCCTCTCGTTCCTCTGATCATCAATTTCTATGGATAAAGCGACCTCCTCAATAACCCCTAATTAAACCCTAGCACGATTCCGCAAGCAGGGCCCCAACAACCATCCGTACGTAATGCCTAAGTCAAGAACGGGCTACGCACGGCGCCAACGTACATCAATCAGACTTGATCGCCCTACCCCATGAACCCTAACTACGTCGGAGACGGCGAACATAACAACGAACAGATGCAGAGTCAGAAACGACAGAGGACAGTAGGACTAACCATACGACGGCGCTGGATCGCCTCGCACCCGACGACGCGGGTCATCCATGTCCTACGACGACGGCCGCCATGCCGCCACCGTGTTGGAAAAATCGACGGAGACAGAGGAGCGACACAAAGGAGGGAGACGAAGCGGTGAGGAGGAGTGGGAATGAACGGGTAGCATTTTTGGGGACCCTTTGGGCAAAAATAGCAGGCCTGCCTGTTCCCCCCGTTGCAGGGGTTTTTCAGCTAATTACGAAACGGGCTAAGGGGTTTTCTGCAAAGAAGACGCGCGCGCGCCGCACCAGACGAAATAAGAGGCTGCCAGCGGGCCAGGTATGCCACGCCAGCACGTCGTATGAAGGCAGACGGGATTTGTGACCGTATGTGCACGTAAACGCAAGTTATGCGACTACAACGATGTATTTTGCAAGTTTTAGCACTAAAATGCACATCCAACGCAAGTTTTGTGACTGCTAGTGATATTACCTCCTTTTCATTTATTGACTGAACTTATATATACATAGGGAGCTAACCATCACGCACCACTCGGCAGCCACATCTGGCCACTAACTCCAAGTCTCTAGGCACTACTCATGCCCACTACCTCCATGCACGCATGCACTCACACCGGCCATCACACTTGACTCGGCCAACACTTGCACATGCACTAACTAACTCATGCACTAACCTTGGTACCAATGGCTAACCTGGTATTCCTCTCTTAGATTCACTCTAGCGACCCGGCCACTAATTAGCCCAAGCAAACTACATGCACCTATGACTATCGGACTATCCGGCTTAACCGGCTCGACGTATAGCTTGTCATGCTCCAACACTGTCACACCATGCCACTTCTCATGGCATCGCCATTTCACACGGCACCGTCGGCATCTCGTCGCTCTCGCCGCATCACACGGCCCCGCGGCATCTCGCCTCCTTCGTGCGCACAAGTGAAGCTTTGCCCTGACAAGGTACTCCTTGAGCTACATGCCGAACGACAAAACAAAACATGATACGTCATGAAAAGATTATTTCTAACAATCACCTCCCTAATCTTGCCATCCTAACTCGCCAATCGTCGATGTGGATCACCCGCACCATCTTGGCATGGACGACGATGTCGCAGTGCCAATCACCACTAACCATCTTGCCATCGCCGACGCCATCACAACGCCCGCCACCACGCCAACTTGCCGCACGTGGCTATCCTCCTCTTGACTTGGACAGCGCCATCGCGGCGCCGATCACCACACCATCATCACCTCACGGCATCACACCGCAGCGTCCCACCGGCGGCATTGCACTGCCGCCGGCCATCACCTTGCGCCGGTGTCCTCCACCTCACATGGAGTCCACTGCGTCACCGCCGTCGCAGCCATTGCCTCCGCCCACCGCCACGCCGGCCACAGCCGCCGGCACTGTCGTCGCCGCCACGGATCAACAAGGCTCTGATGCCAATTGTTGGCGCCGCCTCTTCTCGCAGCGCCACTCTTCTTCTTGCTCTATCTCACACAACTCTCTCTTTGGTTTGTGTCATACAACACAAAGAACACAACCAAGAAAAAGACCGGCTGTTACTTTGCACGAGAGGCCCTTTTCCTTGGTGGAACAAGAGACTACATTGTGTTTTTCCCAGCCCTCTCGACTTCATCACTTTTAATTATTGACTGAACTTATATATACACAGGGAGCTAACCATCACGCACCACTCGGCAGCCACATCTGGCCACTAACTCCAAGTCTCTAGGCACTACTCATGCCCACTACCTCCATGCACGCATGCACTCACACCGGCCATCACACTTGACTCGGCCAACACTTGCACATGCACTAACTAACTCATGCACTAACCTTGGTACCAATGGCTAACCTGGTCTTCCTCTCCTAGATTCACTCTAGCGACCCGGCCACTAATTAGCCCAAGCAAACTACATGCACCTATGACTACCGGACTATCCGGCTCAACCGGCTCGACGTATAGCTTGTCATGCTCCAACACTGTCACACCATGCCACTTCTCATGGCATCGCCGTTTCACACGGCACCGTCGGCATCTCGTCGCTCTCGCCGCATCACACGACCCCGCGACATCTCACCTTCTTCATGCGCACAATCGAAGCTTTGCCCTGACAAGGTACTCCTTGAGCTACATGCCGAACGACAAAACAAAACATGATAGATCAAGACAAGATTATTTCTAACAATCACCTCCCTAATCTTGTCATCCTAACTCGCCAATCGTCGATGTGGATCACCCGCACCATCTTGGCGTGGACGACAATGTTGCAATGCCAATCACCACTAACCATCTTGCCATGGCCGACGCCATCATAGCGCCCGCCACCACGCCAACTTGCCGCACGTGGCTATCCTCCTCTTGACTTGGACAGCGCCATCGCGGCGCCGATCACCACACCATCATCACCTCACGGCATCGCACCGCAGCATCCCACCGGCGGCATTGCGCTGCCGCCGGCCATCACCTTGCGCCGGTGTCCTCCACCTCACATGGAGTCCACTGCGTCACCGCCGTCGCAGCCATTGCCTCCGCCCACTGCCACGCCGGCCACAGCCGCCGGCACTGTCGTCGCCGCCACGGATCAACAAGGCTGTGATGCCAATTGTTGGCGCCGCCTCTTCTCGCAGCGCCGCTCTTCTTCTTGCTCTATCTCACACAACTCTCTCTTTGGTTTGTGTCACACAACACAAAGAACACAACCAAGAAGAAGACCGGCTCTTACTTTGCACGAGAGGCCCTTTTCCTTGGTGGAACAAGAGACTACATTGTGTTTTTCCCAGCCCTCTCGGCTTCATCACTTTTCATTTATTGACTGAACTTATATATACACAGGGAGCTAACCATCACGCACCACTCGGCAGCCACATCTGGCCACTAACTCCAAGTCTCTAGGCACTACTCATGCCCACTACCTCCATGCACGCATGCACTCACACCGGCCATCACAATTGACTCGGCCAACACTTGCACATGCACTAACTAACTCATGCACTAACCTTGGTAACAATGGCTAACCTGGTCTTCCTCTCCTAGATTCACTCTAGCGACCCGGCCACTAATTAGCCCAATCAAACTACATGCACCTATGACTATCGGAATATCCGGCTCAACCGGCTCGACGTATAGCTTGTGACGCTCCAACACTGTCACACCATGCCACTTCTCATGGCATCGCCGTTTCACACGGCACCGTCGGCATCTCGTCGCTCTCGCCGCATCACACGGCCCCGCAGCATCTCGCCTCCTTCGTGCGCACAACTGAAGCTTTGCCCTGACAAGGTACTCCTTGAGCTACATGCCGAATGACAAAACAAAACATGATACATCATGACAAGATTATTTCTAACAATCACCTCCCTAATCTTGTCATCCTAACTCGCCAATCGTTGATGTGAATCACCAGCACCATCTTGGCGTGGACGACGATGTCGCCGTGCCAATCACCACTAACCATCTTGACATGGCCGACGCCATCACAGCGCCCGCCACCACGCCAACTTGCCGCACGTGGCTATCCTCCTCTTGACTTGGACAGCGCCATCGCGGCGCCGATCACCACACCATCATCACCTCACGGCATCGCACCGCAGCGTCCCACCGGCGGCATTGCGCTTCCGCCGGCCATCACCTTGGGCCGATGTCCTCCACCTCAAATGGAGTCCACTGCGTCACCGCCGTCGCAGCCATTGCCTCCGCCCACCGCCACGCCGGCCACAGCCGCCGGCACTGTCGTCGCCGCCACGAATCAACAAGGCTGTGATGCCAATTGTTGGCGCCGCCTCTTCTCGCAGCGCCGCTCTTCTTCTTGATCTATCTCACACAACTCTCTCTTTGGTTTGTGTCGCACAACACAAAGAACACAACCAAGAAGAAGACCGACTGTTAATTTGCACGAGAGGCGTTTTTCCTTGGTGGAACAAGAGACTACATTGTGTTTTGCCCAGCCCTCTCCGCTTCATCACTTTTCATTTATTGACTGAACTTATATATACATAGGGAGCTAACCATCTCGCACCACTCGGCAGCCACATCTGGCCACTAACTCCAAGTCTCTAGGCACTACTCATGCCCACTACCTCCATGCACGCATGCACTCACACCGGCCATCACACTTGACTCGGCCAACACTTGCACATGCACTAACTAACTCATGCACTAACCTTGGTACCAATGGCTAACCTGGTCTTCCTCTCCTAGATTCACTCTAGCGACCCGACCACTAATTAGCCCAAGCAAACTACATGCACCTATGACTATCGCACTATCCGGCTCAACCGGCTCGACGTATAGCTTGTCATGCTCCAAAACTGTCACACCATGTCACTTCTCATGGCATCGCCGTTTCACACGGCACCGTCAGCATCTCGTCGCTCTCCCCGCATCACACGGCCCCGCGGCATCTCGCCTCCTTCGTGCGCACAACTGAAGCTTTGCCCTGACAAGGTACTCCTTGAGCTACATGCCCAACGACAAAACAAAACATGATACATCATGACAAGATTATTTCTAACAATCACCTCCCTAATCTTGTCATCCTAACTTGCCAATCGTTGATGTGGATCACCCGCACCATCTTGGCATGGACGACGATGTCGCAGTGCCAATCACCACTAACCATCTTGCCATGGCCGACGCCATCACAGCGCCCGCCACCATGCCAACTTGCCGCACGTGGCTATCCTCCTCTTGACTTGGACAGCACCATCGCGGCGCCGATCACCACACCATCATCACCTCACGGCATCGCACCGCAGCGTCCCACCGGCGGCACTGCGCTGCCGCCGGCCATCACCTTGCGCCGGTGTCCTTCACCTCACATGGAGTCCACTGCGTCACCGCCGTCGCAGCCATTGCCTCCGCCCACCGCCACGCCGGCCACAGCCGCCGGCACTGTCGTCGCCGCCACGGATCAACAAGGCTCTGATGCCAATTGTTGGCGCCGCCTCTTCTCGCAGCGCCACTCTTCTTCTTGCTCTATCTCACACAACTCTCTCTTTGGTTTGTGTCACACAACACAAAGAACACAACCAAGAAGAAGACCGGCTGTTACTTTGCACAAGAGGCCCTTTTCCTTGGTGGAACAAGAGACTACATTGTGTTCTTACCAGCCCTCTCGGCTTCATCACTTTTCATTTATTGACTGAACTTATATATACACAGGGAGCTAACCATCACGCACCACTCGGCAGCCACATCTGGCCACTAACTCCAAGTCTCTAGGCACTACTCATGCCCACTACCTGCATGCACGCATGCACTCACATCGGCCATCACACTTGACTCGGCCAACACTTGCACATGCACTAACTAACTCATGCACTAACCTTGGTACCAATGGCTAACCTGGTCTTCCTCTCCTAGATTCACTCTAGCGACCCGGCCACTAATTAGCCCAAGCAAACTACATGCACCTATGACTATCGGAATATCCGGCTCAACCGGCTCGACGTATAGCTTGTCATGCTCCAACACTGTCACACCATGCCACTTCTCATGGCATCGCCGTTTCACACGGCACCGTCGGCATCTCGTCGCTCTCGCCGCATCACACGACCCCGCGACATCTCACCTTCTTCATGCGCACAAGTGAAGCTTTGCCCTGACAAGGTACTTCTTGAGCTACATGCCGAACGACAAAACAAAACATGATACATCATGACAAGATTACGCGTCCAGGGCTGTCGGTGGCCGCGCCGTCCGCGTACGGGCGCGACGGGAGCGCAGGTCAGGTATGGCGTGGGACGTGGGATGTGGGCGACTGGGAGCGCCGTATAGAGCAGCGTGACGTGCGTACGAGCATAGGTATAAAGGCTCGCTAGCCTCTGTGTATCGGCAGGTGGTGTTTAGTAGTTGAGTTCGTGCTCAGGAAATAAAACTAAGTGGCCGTTCATGCGGCCGGCGGCGTTCGTGCGCCGGGCAAAATCCTGCCCTGTCCTACTCGTTTTTCTTTCTTCTACCTCTGTCCAGCTGTGAGAGAGAGCTAGCTAGGGCTGCGCCAACAATTGGTATCAGAGCTTCGGTTCGGACGATCACCGGTGACCATGGCGTTGGTTCCTCACGGCGGTGGCGTGGGCGGATCGGCGTCAATGGCGATGTCGATGCTCACGGTGGACAACTATACCGGCTGGGCGATCAAGGCGCAGGCCATCCTCGACGTGCACACCGTGTGGGAGGCGGTGGCGCCGGGCGATGCGGCGGTGAACGCGAGGAAGGACAAGACGGCGCGTACGTTGCTGCTCGGAGCGTTGCCGGAGGACATGCTGCTCTCGGTGGCGACAAAGCCCACCGCCAGGGAGGTATGGGACTCCCTGAAGGTGAGGTTCGTCGGCGCCGATCGGGTCCACGCGGCGACGCTGGCGACGCTGCATGGGGAGTTTGACCGCCTGAAGATGGCGGACGGCGAGGCGCTGGACACGTACGACGGGATGACGGCGAGGTACGCGAACCTCGGGGAGACGCTGGGCGACACGGCGCTCGTGAAGAAGCTGCTGGACACCGTCCCGGATCGATTGTTCCCCGTTGTCGCCGGCATCGAGCAATTCTGCGATGTGACGACCATGGTGTTCGACGAGGCGCTCGGGCGGCTGCGTGCGTTCGACGAGCGGGTTCAGCGCCGTGGACAAGATGACGGCGAGCGCGGGGGTGAGCAGCTGCTCATGACGGCGGTGCAGTGGGCAGCGCGAGAGCGTCGACACGGTGGTGCTCGGGACGACGACGACGGCAAGAGCGTGGTGTCAAGCAGCGGCGGGAACCGGCGCGGGTGGTGCTACAAGTGCGGCAAGCGCGACCACTTCAAGAGGGACTGCCCCAAGCTGCGGAGGGAGCCGGCGGCGGAGTGCGCGCTGCTGGCGGACGTCGTCGGAGTTGAAGACGGCGGACTCCTCTGAGCCACGGCTTAGGGGGTGAATGTTAGACGAATAAGCTATGGCTCGGCCAAGGCGTGTCGGGCGCGCGTACGTGCGGGTGCCAGACGAACCGGGCATAGTCAGGGCCGTAGCTGCGTGAGTGTGTGTAGCAGCACGTGTACGTGCGCGTGTGTGAGCTTGTTGCTGATGGAGCCGGAGGAGAACACGTCCAGGGCTGTTGGTGGCCGCGTCGTCCGCGTACGGGCACGACGGGAGCGCAGGCCAGGTATGGCGTGGGACGTGGGATGTGGGCGACTGGGAGCGCCGTATAGAGCGGCGTGACGTGCGTACGAGCGCACGTATAAAGGCTCGCTAGCCTCTGTGTATCGGCAGGTGGTGTTTAGTAGTTGAGTTCATGCTCAGGAAATAAAACTAAGTGGCCATTCGTGCGGCCGGCGGCGTTCGTGCGCCGGGCAAAATCCTACTGTGTCCTACTCGTTCTTCTTTCTTCTACCTCTGTCCAGCTGTGAGAGAGAGCTAGCTAGGGCTGCGCCAACATGATGAACACCACACCTACGTGATGTCATTGAGGTGCTCCCATCATTGCTGGCCGTTTATCTTCCCAGCACTCATGAAATTCAGGTAGCTTTGTATCTCTAATATTATAGGAAACCTGCAAGACCATAGTTCACTAAGCAACAACTTAAAATTCACATGCTAGTGAGAATAAAAGATGCAATGTGGCATCCTGCGAAGCGTTTTTGTTGTGATGCATCCTTCTGGTCCAAAAATGATTGCAATTCATCACAGCATGCAAATAAATACAAACATTAAAGTATTGAAAAGTATCTGAAGCTAAAGAAAATAGTTCGGTTGAATCAAATTTTTACCTACATTACATACCTTCGCATGCTGGCAAGTGTGAGATGTCTCGAGTATGATTCATATACCTTTGTAGTGCTGTTATGTATTACTCATGCTTAATATTACTGAATAAGGAGAGGTTATGCACTTGTAATATTGATTTCTCCATGAAATCGGAAGCTTTTCTAAGAGTGAATAAATAATGCGCAATCACCCCTGTTTCAACCAAAAACTAGATTCTCTCCTCATAAGTCACGAAAGATGCAGGCATTGATATCAAAACAGGACTGGTGAATAGTCATCCAAGGTAAAATTATTATTTTTCTGCAGTTTAATGTGGCACTCTAGAGTATGATAGCCATGTAGAGAAATACATACAGATAGTATAGGTCCATCACACAATTATTATGGTCTGCACAACTAAAGCAGAGGATCACCAGCAAAAACATGTATAGCAAAATTAGAGGATCAGGTTTCCTCCAACGTAAAAGAGGATCGCTAGCCATAACTTAAATACATTAGTACGAATATATTCATCGACCAATTTAATTGGAAGGGTACAGAGATGTGTTCCAATCTCGTTCTAGTTGGTCCATCCATGGCACAAGTGGAAATTTAGAGAAGCTAGGCACCAAATGCCAATGGAATTATAGAAGCCACCATGTTGTTAAATTAGGGGGGAATGGATTATTGGGGATAATGGGAAAACCACGTTCTTAAGGGAGATAAATCCAGGTGAGTGGTGGGGTAGGCCATAGGCGACCATGGCAACCTCCCTAGGAAGAGCGGTCGCGGTTCTTGCTATATCCAGCCGTAATCTACGACGCCAGACGACAAACCTAGGTATGCCACATAGGGCAAGAGAGGATAAGAGCAGAGGGGAGGAGTGTCTTACTGAACCATTACCGTGGGAGTCGAGGTAGCCGAGGCAGAGCAGCACAATTGAGCCAGTGGCGGCAGCCGCTCGTGCGGAGACGCCGGGGTCAGTGGGCCGAAAAACCGGAGGAGCAGGAGCCGCGCCGGTGACCCGTGGTGGTGGGTTGCTGCAGGGGCACGTGCAGGGGCCCGGAGGACCTCGCGGCGACGGAGGATCTGAGGATAACACTCATGGGGAGTTGGGGCCAGCAAGAAACGACGTAGAAGAGCGCCGGAGCTAGGCCGAACCGGAGGTCATGGCGGCAGCGTCATGGCCATGGAGCTCGGGTCAGAGAGGAATCGTGGGATGGAGAGATGGGATAGGAAAAAGTTTTTTATTTTAACAACGGATGGGTGTAGGGGTGTGTACCGAGTGGTTACCATTCCCCCTTTGGATTAGGAATAGGGAGGTTAGCGCTAATCTCGGACATGGGGGTTGAATCAAACAACACTTGGGTTAGTATCGTTGGTAGATATCCGTTGTTATATGGGGGTGTTTGTTGTAGTGATGCAAGGATAGAATCCTTGAGCAATAGCTTCAGACTTCGTCTGAGGTTGAAGTTTTCTGTAGAGAATATCGCCCCATGGGCGCTTGATAGCATTCTTCTCTGCATACTCAGGATTGATGAAGTGATACTTGAACCATTCCTCTTCCCAATATCTTTTGATCCATTGGATTCGGGACTTGCGCTGATTGTAGTTCTCCTCATGACCAGACTTGTAAAATTCATACAGATCTGGAGGCAAATCCAGAGCAGTATTGCCATGGCGTTGCCTGCCACCTTTCCCTGTAGATTTTTCAGTTGCCATTATGTTCAGACTGAAAGGCTTCAATACTCTAAATGGCTTTCGACGACTGGTCAAACAGGGACTGGCTTCAAGAGATCCAATATGATGTTGTAAGTATTCTGCAAATGAATGCAGACTATGAGAACCCAGGGATTCTCCCACGGACATGTACCCGTGACAACATTATATATGCGAGGGAAGGGGAAGAGGTCATATGCATTCTCAAAATATTTTGAAGATAAATCAATTTGAAGACATTGAGCTCACAGTGCGAAGACATTCACTTATTTTGAAGTGAGTTGGTTCTAGATTTGTACGAATCCATGAATAAGTACAAGTGAGGAATCTAACCAGTTGTGAAGTATAAGTGAATATACTTGCAAGATATGAGATTCAGAAACAGAAAGATCCAGATTTGGAAGTGTAGAAACCTCTTTTGGGTGAAGTGGATGGATTCAACAGTTCAAAAAAGCGGTAAAAGGGAGTTTATTTACCACTTGAAGAACTGCTAGAAAAGGCGGAACGAATGCCGAGCAGTTCAATCTCCCGCGCCCTAACTTGGTGGCGCAAGACACCTACGGCGGCGACGAAGAAGACGAGGTCCGTAGCTGGCGTGGAGATGGCGTTGAAGAGGTCGTGACGGCTAAGCACTTTGTCTTCGGCGTCGACTCGAGCTAGCGATGGCGCTAGGGTTTGAGCGAGATGGCGAGGTGGAAGAGGAGATAATGACCGCAAATGTGAGTATTGATAAGTTGGGAGGCTGCACAACGCAATTACGTAGGTGCCCCTGGCGGTTCACATCTGATGGACACGTGGCTTGCATGCAACTTATTGAGAGTTGGGCCATGTTCCCATGTGCGCCTGGTTTGTTGAGTGGTCATTCTGGCTTCTCCGGTTTTCAGGAAAAAGAGATAAGGCATTAAAAATAGTTTTAAATGTGTGTCTCTGTATCTTCAGCTTACAAGGACTCAATGAAGACATTCGACACGTGTCAACAAAATACATATGACTAGACAGACAAAATTTGGGGAAGAAGCACATAAGGGGGTTAGGGTCTGATCACATTCACTTAGTTCAGAAAATGGCAAGTTTGAAGACATAGCTATAAGTGAATCCTGTAGAGGACAGAACACATATATGTATATATTGATATATCTTAAGAGACCAAATCAACATGGCAAAGATAAACTTTGAAGTCAAATCAATGTTGAAGGAAAACCAAATATGAAGATAATGCAATCATGACGGTGAATGAAAATCTTTGAGAAAGTTTGGTGGTGGCTTTACCCACTATATAAGAAGTATTAGACCCACACACGGCGCACAATTATCGTGGCGCTCCGAAGTCAAATTCCACATTAATGTATTCACACTCGGAGTGTAAGTCTTCATGAATTGAAGATATACGTTACTTCGTGTGTTGCACATCTAAGTCATCAATATGCATAAGGGTTAGGATGTGTGTCCATTCACAAGACATTGGAGGATTCTAAGATATTTATCTCACACCGCAGCTTGCAAAACCTTTTCTCATCCAAGGGCTTTGTGAAGATATCTGCCAATTGCTCTTCAGTGTTGACGTGTATGATATCAATGTCTTCCTTCAACACATGATCCCTCAGAAAATGATGACGGATTTGAATGTGCTTTGTCTTCGAGTGCTGAACTGGATTGTGGGCAATATTGATGACGCTCTCATTTTCGCAGTAGAGTGGCACATGCTTCATGTTGATGCCATAGTCCTTGAGTGTTTGCTTCATCCAGAGAAGCTGAGCGCAGCAAGATCCAGCAACAATGTATTCAGATTCATCAGTGGAGAGTGATACACAGTTCTGCTTCTTTGAAGACCAACAGACAAGAGATCATCTAAGAAAGTGACATGTGCCTGATGTGGACTTGCGATCAACCTTATCACCAGCATAATCAGCATCTGAGAATCCAACTAGATCAAACTCTGAGCCCTTTGGATACCATAATCCTAGTGTTGGGGTGTAAGCCAAATATCGAAGAATTCACTTCACTGCTAGGTGATGCGATTCCTTTGGTGCCGCTTGGAATCGGGCACACATGCAAACGCTAAGCATTATATCAGGCCTAGATGCACATACGTACAATAAAGAACCAATCATGGAGCAGTATACCTTTTGATCGAACTCTTTACCATTGTCGTCGGGGCCCAATTGGCCTTTGGTTGGCATTGGCATCGTGTACCCTTTGCAGTCTTGCATTGCAAACTTCTTCAAGCAATCTTTGAGATACTTCTACTGTGATATGAAGATGCCATTTCTCTCCTAACGGAATTGAAGACCAAGGAAGAACTTCAACTCACCCATCATGGACATCTGATATTGCTCTTGCATCATATGCCCAAACTCATCACTGTATCTCTTGTCAGTGCAGCTGAAGATAATGTCATCCACATAGATTTGGCATAACAAACAGTTCACCATCATATGTCTTCGTAAAGAGAGTGGGATCTAGAGAACCAGGTTTGAAGCATTCGCTCTTTAGGAAGTCTTTAAGTGTGTCATACCAAGCGTGAGGTGCTTGTTTGAGGCCATACAATGCCTTGTTGAGCTTGTATACCATGTCAGGATGCTTTGGATCTTCAAAACCAGGTGGTTAAGCAACATACACTTCTTCAATTTTGCCATTGAGGAAGGCACTCTTTACATCGATTTGATATAGAAGAATGTTGTTGTGGTTGGCATAGGCTAATAGTATGCGAATGGCTTCAAGCCTAGCCACAGGAGCAAATGTTTCATCGAAGTCAATTCCTTCTATTTGTGTGTAACCTTGAGCAATGAGCCGAGCCTTGTTTCTGACAACTTTGCCATGATCATCTTGTTTGTTGCGATAGATCCATTTTGTGCCGATAATATTGTGCTTGCATGGATCAGGACGCTTCACAAGCTCCCATACATTGTTCAGCTCAAACTGTTGAAGCTCTTCTTGCATAGCTTGAATCAATTCTGGTTCCATAAATGCTTCATCAACTTTCTTGGGTTCAGATATGGACACAAATGCAAAGTGCCCACAGAAGTTTGCTAGCTATGTTGCTCTTGAACAGGTGAGTGGACCAGGTGCATTGATACTGTTAATTATCTTCTCAATCTGGACTTCATTTGCAACCCGAGGATGTACTGGACAAAATTTTGCCCTTGCTGACCATTGTCTTCATCTTGACCATTGGCTTCAGGCTGATTAGTATCTTCATGCTAGTTAGGTGCAGAAATGATGATTTCCTCTTCATCCTGTTCCTATGTAGGTATGATTTCTCCAGTACCCATTAGCTTGATAGATCCACTTGGTGAGGCTTCATCTAGCACATTTGGCAGGTGCTCTCTTTGCGAGCCATTAGTCTCATCGAACCGCACATCCACAATTTCAACAACTTTATAGTGAAATATATTGAAGACTCTGTATGAGTGCGAATCCTTTCCATAACCAAGCATAAAACCTTCATGTGCTTTCGTTGCAAATTTTGAAGTGTGATGCGGATCCTTGATCCAGCACCTAGCACCAAAAACTCTGAAATAGCTAACATTTGGCTTCTTACCAGTCAGGAGCTCATATGATGTCTTCTTTAGGAGCTTACGAAGATAAACTCTGTTGATGATGTGACAAGCGGTGTCAATGGCTTCAGGCCAGAACTTTCTTGGAGTCCTGTACTCATCAAGCATCATATGTGCCATCTCAATGAGGGTCCTGTTCTTGCGCTCCATGATGCCATTCTGCTGAGGTGGGTATCGAGCAGAGAACTCATGTGTGATGCCCAATGTATCAAGATAAGTGTCAAGGCCGATGTACTTGAATTCTGTTCCATTTTCACTTCGGATGTGCTTGATCTTGATGCCATAGTTGGTCATGGCACGATTGGCAAATCGTCTGAAGACATCCTACACTTCAGTCCTGTAGAGAATTATGTGCACCCATGTGTATATTGAGTAATCATCAACAATGACGAAGCCATAGAGACATGCAGTGGTAGTAAGGGTGGAGTAATGAGTAGGGAAAAATAAGTCCTTGTGAAGCAGCTCGAAGGAGCATGTTGTCGTCATGATTGTCTTCAAGGGATGCTTGGCCCATGTCATCTTCCCAGCTTCACAAGCACCACACAGATGATCCTTCTTGAACTTGACGCCCTCGATGCCAATGGCATTCTTCTTCTTTGCGAGAGTGTGCAAGTTCCTCATGCCCGCATGGCCTATCCTCTGATGCCAGAGCCAGCACTCTGAAGCTTTTGCTAGAAGACATACAACAAGCTGTGGTCCTACGGAGAAATCTACCATATACAGATCGTCTCTTCGATACCCTTCGAACACTAGAGATTTGCCAGATTCCATAAGAACAAGGGAACGATACTTTCCAAATATCAAAATCATGTTCAGATCCCAAAGCATTGAGACAGACATTAAGTTGAAACCAAGGGATTCAACAAGCATCACTTTATTCATGTGTTAACCCTTTGATATTGCAACCCTACCTAGGCCCAATACCTTGCTTTTACCAGTGTTAGCAAATGTTATGTGACTTTTGTTAGACGAATGTAGGATTGAATCCATAAGAAGACTTCGATCATCAGTCATGTGGTTAGTGCATCCATTGTCCATAATCCATTCAGTACCCTTCAAAGTCGTACCCTATAGTGCAGTTAGGGGGATATGCTTCACAAAGAGAAGTGTGAAGCATAAACATTTGACGAACAAGCATAATATGAAAGTTCAGATCCTTGTTAGGGTAGACTGGATGTTTGTCAAGAAACCCTGGGACGAAATACATGGTAAGACCATTTTGGCACTTTATCTTGCATCCCACAAGATGTTTTAGGTCCCCAGCATTAGCGCCAGAAGCCTTTGATTTCCAGCCGGAGACCTTTCCCTGCAAAAGAAAGTTAATTCTTCTTAACCACCCACTCATGAGAAGAGATTATCTTCATAAGAATAGACAGAAAAGTTCTTGGTTTTAAGAACATAGCGGTTTGAAGCAACACGCTCATATTCATAAGTCTGAGTATGGTTTCCCTGCAAAACATTGGCGTTAGGGTGACCGTGTGAGGTCCTCGGTCTGTATGAAGCCTTTGGACCATATGAAGCCTTTGGTCTGGGGTTTGTCTTCTTCCCAGGTGGGGTCATGATGACATTCACGGGAAGCTTCTCAAGAGAATTTTTGGGCACCCAGATCTTCTTCAAAGGTGGTCCGTTCCTGCAGTTAGTACCAATAAACCTGGCAAACACTTCACCATTCTGATTCTTAAACAGCTTATAATTGGCGTCAAAGGATTCATCAATGATAATGGGATTAACACAAGTGAAGCCAAATAACGTTGATGGATCCACTGAAGGGCCCTTTGGAGCAACCCATGTGGTTTTGGGGTACTCCTCAGGCTTCCAATATGAACCATCAACATTCATTTTCCTCTCGAACCCAACACCCTCTTTCCTAGGGTTTCAGTTCAGAATCTATTTCTTGAGGACATCACATAATGTGTGATGCCCTTTGAGGCTTTTGTGCATCCCTATTTCAAGCAATGTATTCAACATAGCATTCTCATCAGCAATAGTAGTGGTACCCTCAGATGAGGGGTTAGTCACCATATCAGCAGTTGATGATATTGCAACATTAGCCGCAGTTGAACATTCAGCAACAGAGACAACATTATCATGCTCAAGACATTTTAAACATGGTGGCACAAAGTCTTCCTGAGCGGAACTGATCTGTTGAGCGCGAAGTGAATCATTCACTTTTTGAAGATCTTCATGAGACGCTCTTAGATTTTCAAGTTCTTGCTTCCTTTGAAGATAATCATAGGAAAGCTTCTCATGAGTAGCTGAGAGTGTTTCATGATGACTTTGAAGTTCCTTGTATCTAACGTGAAGATTTTTAACGTCTTCAATTAAGGACTGACTTCGATTCAATTCCACGTCCAACAGGTCATCACTTTTGTCTAGCAACTTTTCAATATGTTCCATAGTAGTTTGTTGTTCAGTTGTGAATTTAGCCAGAGTCTTGTTGCTAGGATTGGATTCACATCCAGAGTCATCTTCACTGGATGTTCGAAAGTAAGCATCCCGTGAGTTTACCTTGGCACCTCGTGCCATGAACTAGTAGGTCGGAGCAGAGTCGTCCTCATCATTAGCTTCAGCGTCGGCGACTTGAGCATTGTATTCAGTGTTGAAGATGGACTTGGCGACGAATGCCAAAGCTAGAGCCAGGCTTGCCACGCCTTAATCAGACTCCTCCTCAGACTCCACCTCCGCCTCCTTAGAAGCAGACTCCTCCTTTGAATCCATCTGCTTGCCAATGAATGCACGAGCCTTGCTAAATGATCTCTTCTTGTGAGATGAATACTTTGAGGATTTCTTCTTCTTCTTGTCATCAGAATCATATTCCTTGCTCTTCTTCTTCTTATTAGATTCCTTGTCCCATTGAGGACACTCAGAGATGTAGTGACTAGGCTTCTTGTATTTGTGGCCTGTTCTCTTCTTGTGGGCACAAGTGGAAGCATCATCATTTCTTGAGCTGGATCTTGAAGACTTTGCGAAGCGATTCTTTTTGGATAACTTCTGGAACTTCTTCACGAGCATAGCTAGGTCCTTTTCAATGTCTTCAGGATCCTCAGAACTGCAGTCAGATTCTTCTTCAGATGGGAAACGACCTTTGCCTTCAAAGCACGGGTTCGGCCATAGTTGGGGCCATCGATGTCTCTCTTCTCAGATAGCTAGAACTCATGTGTGTTGAGCCTCTCAAGTATATCAGACGAACCGAGATCTTTGAAGTCAGGACGTTCTTGAATCATCAAGTCTAGGGTGTCAAATGAGCTATCAAGTGATCTCAGAATCTTCTTCACAATTTTGTGTTTGGTGATCTTAGTGGCGCCAAGAGCGCGAAGCTCATTTGTGATATCAGTGAGGAGATCAAATGTGAGCTGGATATTCTCATTGTCATTTCTCTTGAGCGGTTGAAGAGATTGTGAAGAACATCAATCCTTGAGTCTCTCTGAGTTGAGAGGCCTTCGTTGACCTTGGACAGCTAGTCCCAGACTAGCTTCACAGTTTCCAGTGCACTCACTCGGCCATACTTTCCTTTGGTCAGATAGCCACAGATGATGTTCTTCGCGGTCAAGTCCAATTGATCAAACCTCTTGACATCTGGAGTGGTGACACCTTCACCGACCTTGGGAACGCCTGTCTTGACAACATACCAAAGGTCAATATCAATGCCTTCAAGATGCATGCACATCTTATTCTTCTAGTAGGGGTAATTAGTGCCATTGAAGACTGGGCACATAGTGGAGACCTTGATTATCCCTGCAGTCAACATAGCTAAAACTCCAGGTGGTTAAACTGAATCACACAGAACAAGGGAGCACCTTGCTCTGATAACAATTGAAAGTGCTAGTTATCGACTAGAGGGGGGGTTGAATAGGCGATTTTTACAAAAGTCTTCAAAACACGAGGCCTTTGAAGACAAACAGATGAAATGAACCTATTGATATGCAGCGGAAGATAGACTACACTAGACAAGCCATAGTCAAGTAAGCAATAGTTTGAAAGTACAAAGACTATCAGCAGCTATGTAGTATGGATTATAATGGAAGACAGTATGGAGCCAAGCAGATAATAGTCTTCACATAGTCAAGTCAATCAGATCGGACAAGCGAGCGATGACTTCACGAAGACAAACTGAAAAGTAAAGGAAAAATGGGATAGAACCAATTGCTTGGTGAAGAAAGTGATTTGGTAGACCAGTTCCAGTTGCTATGACAACTATACATCTAGTTAGTAAGGCTGAGATTGAACTTAGAAGACCACATCTTCACCTTATACCCCTTGAGTTAAGGACACCCAGTCCTTGCCCAATGACTCAGGTAAGTCTTGAAGGTAGACTTCCAAACCTTCACAGACTTTGTTCACCAGTGATCCACAATGTCTCTTGGATGCTCAGAACACAACGCCTTACCAGCTGGAGGATTCACAGTCCTCAAGTGTAACAAGTCTTCAGCTCATGTGGACAGAACGACTTCAGTGATGCCTAACACTCTTTGGCTCTGGGTGTTTTGGGCTTTGTCCTTGCAAAGGATCTCTCTCTCAAAGGCTTCAGAGGTGGGTTGCTCTCAAACGACAAAAGTCATGCACTAACTCTGAGTAGCCACAAATTTTTGGTGTAGGGGGTGGGCTATTTATAGCCTAGAGGCAACCCGGTATGATATGTCCGAAATGACCCTGGGTCACTAAGGAACCGACATGTGTCCAATGGTCGGATTTCAAACACACAAGACAGCTTAGCTTGGGCTACAAGCAAAGATGACTCATCCAACTCTGGATAAGATTTTCTCTCATTGTCTTCGCTCGAAGACATAGGATTTTGGTTGAGCATCACATCAGTCACTTTGACTTTGTTCACTTGGACCCCACTTAACAGTTCGTAGGTTCCTATGACTCAATAAATAAGAAAAGGAAACTACGAAACAACTATTTCTTCGCACTCATAGTCTTCAAGTGAATGTCTTCACATGTCATTATCTTCATCATGAATGTCTTCACGAACTACCATTGTCTTCAATGTCTTCACACATTTTTAGGGGTCATCTCTGATAGGAAAACTGAATCAGTAAAGGAGTACTACCCGTGTTATCCCACAATTCTCACAAACACATTAGTCCCTCTACCAAGTTTGTCGTCAATACTCCAAAACCAACTAGGGGTGGCACTAGATGCACTTAAAAAGAGAAGACATGCAAAGCCCAAGAACAGGAAACATGCTAGAACCAATCATTCAGCAGCCAGAAACACATCAGCAAGGAGCATCGGATTGGCCTTCAAGCCTGCCAGCTCCAACCCTCCACCCATGCGCTGCTCTGAAGACTTCAACTGCTACCTGCACAAATTGCCTTATGCTCGCCATCATTCGACTTATTTCTTCTTGGTTTGTCTGCAAAACATTCCATTCATTGAGTATTTTTAAGATCAAGTTAACATGCACACAAGGATCCATGACCCTATCTTTATCAAAAACAAGTTCATTTTGTAGTTTCCACAGTTTTGACATATCAAAGTATTTTGAAGTATTGTAAAAACGGTGACCTGTTTTGCTATTTCTTTATGCAGCAACGTAAATTAGATAGCTAGGCGCTTGATAGCCGTTACAAACATGTGCGTTCTTAACTAATCCCTTTGTTCCTAAATATAAGTCTTTTAGAGATTTCAATATAGACTACATACAGAGTAAAATGAGTCAATCTACACTCTAAAATATGTCTATATACTGAAAGAATGCGTGGAAGCGTATGCCTTTGGCAGGGACGCGCTACGTGTTAAATAGCCAATCATAGATTACAGAGATACGGTAGTTAGATCATGGATTGATCCTCAAGAAAGACTATACAAGATATGAGGAGAAACCCTAACAAGCTAACTACCAGAATAACATCAACACACACGCAATCTATACCCATCAGATGTATATACGGTTTATACAATACCATATTCAGATGTACAACTCTTTCTAACATGCCCCCTCAATCACAACTTCACCAATTCAAACAGAGATTGCTCTTGAAGTCTTCTAGCTTCCACCATGATAAGGCTTTGGTAAACCCATCTGCAACTTGATCACGTGTGGGGATAAAATGAATGTCTAGTAGCTTGTTAGCTACTCTCTCTCGAACAAAATTATATTCAACCTCTATGTGTTTGGTCCTTGCATGAAATACTGGATTTGCTGACAAATATGTATCACTAATGTTATCACACCAGAGACAAGTAACTGGTGAATGAATGACTCCCAGTTCACGCAACAAAGTTTGAACCCAAATGATCTCAGCAGTAGCATTAACTAAACGTTTATATTCTGCCTCTATGCTAGATCTAGAAACAGTGGCTTGCTTACGTGCACTCCAGGAAATCAAATTTGGACCAAAGAACATACAAAATCCTCTTGTTGAACTTCTGTCATCTGGACATCGTGCCTAGTCAGCATCTAAGAAAGCACTAACAATGTTGGAGGTTGACTTGGTGAATTTTAGACTTGTACTCATAGTACCTATGAGATATCTCAAAATCCTTTTAACATCTGTCATATGTTGAGAAGTAGGAGAATGCAAGTACTGACATACTTTGTTAATGGGAAAACAAATGTCAGGTCTTGTCAGTGTGAAGTACTAACTCCCCCTGAAGATGTGCATAGTGAGGAATTTGCTTTTGAAGCATTGCACACTTTGTAGAATAGAATCATGGAGATCTGCCCCTATATCTTGTAATTCATACACCCGTTTGACATATCGTAATGAAGAATTTGAAATACATGATGAAATATAGTGACTGATGTAATTCAGCATGCGTGCATTAACATATATGAGGAATAAGCATGCAAAAAACGCATCAAGATTATCAGAGCACCATCAGGTTTAAGTTTACAACTCGATCCAATAAAGTTTCAGAAGAACGAGAGTTGTAACTTAGCAAAAAATGCCCATATAGACAGACCCGCTTGAAGACTAACTCAAAATTCTCCCCCTTTGTCATCGAATGACCAAAAGGATTGAAAATGAGGACTAACGCCCCTGAAGAATATCAAGTTGTGAAGGAGCGCCAGCGTTGTTGGGGTCGTTTGTCGTGGAAGGCCCTGCCGTAGTGTCGTCCAAGTCTTCATACTCGTCGGTATTGCATGATGAAAAATATGAGCTTGACACCAAAGAAGGAACCTTGACCTTCTTGAATTTCTTCGGTGGAGGTGCAGACCAGTAAAAATCTTCCTTGAGACCCATTTTCTTGAGATCTTCTTCACCATACAGATGTGATAGAATAGCCCAGGTGCGACCGAAGACTTCGTGGAGGTAGTAATGGTTTTTCTACACTTCATTGTGTGTAGCAGTCATGTTATGAAGAAATGAACAAAACTGACGCTTAACCAATTTATGGTTTCGATCCACCTTCTGGTGAAGACTAAGCAGAAGCTCACGGTCAGTCATCACATGAGGAGCAGTGGCTTGAGGAGTAGACTTGGGTGCATTGGCAGCAGAATCATGTGTGGCAGAGTCATCATTGGTGGAATAAGATGCAGCTTTGTGAAACTGACCATCCAATGGACGAATGCCTTCATCAATGACAGTAGGAGCCTTGCCCTTTTCATCAGTTGAAGTAAAAGCCTGCTTCAGGACTTCAATCGGGGGCAGATAGCTAAGGTGATTCTGAAAATCAGCCTTGTAGTTGAGTGAAGACCTTGTCCTAAGGAAGCTCATAATCCAAGGTGCATAAGGTTTCCGCTCAAACGGAGAAAGTGCAGCATTTGCCAGAGTCCTCATGAATAAATCGTGATAATTGATAGGAATGCTATGAATGATGTTGAATAGCAGATTCTTCATGATCCCAACTATTTCCTCATCAGATGAGTCATGGCCTTTAATGGGACTCATTGTCCTCGTCAGAATGCAATAGACGGTTCTGGGCACATAGAGTAAATCCTTCACGAGGAATTTGGTCCTTGGGGCTTGACCAGGTTTCAAAGTCTTCATTAACACTTGCATGTAATGAGCTGTGAGTTATGGTTCATGATACAGGCAGCGAGCTCCTTCACTGGGTGGACTGATGGGCATGGCGTGAAGCAATTCAGAGGCCGGTGCCTTATAGTGAGTATTTTCGGTCACCCAGTCCAAGACCCAGGTGTTGATGTCTTTAGGATCACCTGTGATATGCAATGTAGCGTTGAACTGAAGAATAAGCTCTTCATTCCAATCAATAATGCCAGAGCAAAAGTTGAGGAGGCCTGCATCATGAAGAACACTGAGCATAGGAGAGAAGCAAGGTAATGATTCCATGTCCACATGAGGAATATGCTCATGGTAGAAGATTTTGTCTTTGTTGAAAAGCAGTGAAGAATAGAAGTTGGCCTGGCTTGCAGTCATAAGGATTGTAGTCAGTGAAGAACACGTGCTCGCCGAAGAAATCATCAGCCTTGAATTTCTGCTTCTTTGAGAATGGATCCTTTGCCTTGGGGTGAGCAGTGTCAGTCAATTGCATCACAACCTCAGGAATCTCGATCTCAGGTTCCACAGGCTGAAGAATTTCAGGTACTGCTTCAGTGGCAGCCTGGGACTTCAATTCTTCATTTACATGATCTTCAGCACTAGTGGCTGGAATTTCTTCATGGACAGACGGTGTGGCATGTGGTTCATCAGATCCCATTTGTATAGTAGTTACTGGGGACTGAGGAATTTGTTGCAATGGTGTGAAGAGTGGACATTTGGGGTGCTAACTTTCCCAAAATTCATCACTTAGCACGGGTGTGGTACATCCAATGTCCACATCTTCATCTCCCATTTCTTCAACGCCGGCCTCTTCAGCAGTAAACTGAGGCATAGGCGAGGAGACAACTGGTGTTGAAGGGATTGTATCCACTTCAATTTCTTCATCCAATTTCTCTGACGAAGCAGCAGAGGGATTCTCTTCATCAGATTCACCTGGAATCACATATTCTTCATCAAAAGGAACAAGGTCCTTTGATGACATGGTTGAGATAGGAACAACATCAGTTGGATTTGCAAACGAGCTAGTGAGTGGCTTCATCTTCTTCTGAGCTGAAGAATCTGATGCAGTTGATGCCTTCCTTTTCTTCACCGATGCACGCTCTGCAGCCTTAGTTTTCTTGACATCTGATGCAGATGGAAGGATCGTTGTTGGTGTAGGCGCAAGAGCAGAGGAATTGGGTTGAGTTTCTTCAGGCGCAACTGATGCAGTTGCCCAGACTTCTTCATTTTCTTTAGGTGCACCACTAGTGGATGCCCTGGCAATTTCATCAGCGGCTGGAATGCAGTCATCAGCCCTGGAACTCACATTTTCTTCAGCAACCTGATTGTCATCAGCGGTGCTGGAATTTTCTTCAGTCAGCTGAGCAGATGCTTCAGCCTGAGGAATTTCCTGTTGCGTTGGGGCTGCAACATTTGAGATGAAGTTGGCAGCAAGTCTCACAAAACAAACCTTGGCTCCCAGCCAATCAGCATGGTATGCGTCAAATTCATCATTGAGTTTCTTGATCTCAGACTGTATATTGACGAGTTCTTCGGTTGTCATAGAGACAACATTTTTCTGCAGGTAGCACTCCTTTTTGTACCGCGCTTTCTTGATTTTCCTGGACTTCTCAAACTTCCATTTTTCTTCTTGTATGAAATGAGTCAACATATGACTTTGTCCAGGTGTTAGCTTGAAATCAGGCATGGGAGTATTTGGGTCATTGTGCCATAAGTCAATGTACTCAAGGATCAACTTTGGATCCAAAAGCAGAGGCACACTTATGCCCTTGGCTCTAGTGGCCCGGACATGCCTGTCTCTGATGATTTATGCTAGTTCTTCATCATCAGCCTCATCATCATCAGAGGGCACTTGGAAAGCAACTTGTTTCTTGTGAGGACTTGGTCGAGGACCTCGTCCAGCAGTGGTCTTCTTCTTCAGAAGAGAGGGAGCAGCTGAGGAACTTGTAGAGGCTCCTTAGGCAATAGATATGCATGTGGTCCTTTGGCACGTGGCGAGATGCACAGGTACTGAGGATTTGGTCGGAGCAGCCGAAGACTTTGGCGGAGGAGCTGAAGATTTTATAGGAGCAGGAGCAGCGTGAGGAATTGGCCGTGAGGGCTTTGAGGAATCTGGCCGTGAGGGCATAGCTGAGGAACTCGGCCGCAAGGGAATTGCTGGTGAAGCACTGGGCTTGTGATTAGGCTTCTTTGGAATGGCCTTCTTCGGCTTTACAGAGGCCTCAACAGCAGCATCATCAGTATAGTCTTCGTTGAATTTCCTAACTGCATCTTTAGCTTGTTTGGCCAACTTGGCCTGGCGCTTGGCCCATTCATCAGGATAATCCTCACCACGATTGAGGCTGGTGGGATCAGCTATTTGACCATGTGCCAACGGAGGTCTTGGGCATGGAGAATTTAGTGCAAATTTCTTCATATATTTGGGAGTGACATATTTGTACTCCCTCCACTCTCTTGCCCATCTCCTCTCAATCTTTTGAATGCGCACCTTGCGCTGATTTTTATCTTCCTCAGGGGGTGTGCAGTACCCAGCATAGATGTCCTCAGGTATTTCAAAGGCAGTGTTGACCTCAGGCCTCTTTCCTCCTTTGTGTGGCTTCTTACCATCAGCCATTTTCTTAAGTTGAGGAATTTGAACAATTGAATTCTCTGAAGAAGTATGCAACTTTTCTTCAAGGAACGCTGTAAATGAGTTAAGTTGATGAGAACCTAGTGATTCAGCAGCTGACATGAGTACCTGTGAACAGAGTATAGTTGCGAGGAATTTGGAGAGGTCATATGCGTTATCAGAAGGTTTTTTTATAAAGAACAAGTTTGAGGAATTTGACTAGACAAGTCTTGAAGAATTTCACCAAGCGTTCTTTGTCTTAGGTTCCAGAGATGTATAGATCGAAAATCCACACATTTGAGGAATCTTGAAGCAAAACATAGCTTAGAGAAACGAATAAAGAACATATGACATGTGAGGTATTTTAGTGTGTGAAGATATGAAGAAAAACACCTTTGAGGATTTTGTAGAAATCATTTGAGTCAAAGAGGGCAGTAAAAGTAACTTTTAATTATCCTGGACGAAGAAGACAATGAACTAGAATGGGGAGATGTGAAGTTCGTTAGTGCAGATCTTCCACGCCCTAACTTGGCGGAGGAAGACGGCTACGGTGGCGGCGGAGTGAAGATTTCTGCGGCCGGCACGAGTACGACAGCGATGAGGTCGAGGGAGTGAAGCTTTTCCTCACCGGCGACGATGAAGTAGCGGTGGCGCTTGGGTTTGAGAAGCTCGAGCTGGAGAGAGGTCGAGCGGAGTAAAGGAAGTGAGGAAGGGGATGGGGGTATTTATAGCCACGGTGAAAAACTGTTCGCCCGAAGAATTTGGACGAACGTGCCCCTGACCCTTCTCATTCGCTTGACATGTGTCACCCACGTACTGAGAAGTGGAGATCGTGGGCGAATAGATAAGTATATCATGGGATGCGGAATGGTTTGAGCGGCAAAGCCGGAAATTTGGATAAGATAAGTTTAAAGTTGCGTTCGCAATTCTTCAGCGGACAAGGACACAATGAAGATTTTGAACGTGTTTCAAATAGAACACACATGAAGAATTTGTGAACAGATTGAATTGAGTATAGCATAGAGGGGGAAGGGTCCGATCACACTCACTTAGCAGAAAAGCCAACTTGAAAACATAGCCATAAGTGAATGCTGTAGAGGACATAAACTCTCCTCGGAGTATGTACTCTCATCCTCAATATACCTCATATACGCATTAATTACACCACTTTATTATTCTCAATATACTTCATTAAATATTCTAAGATACCCCAATACGAGTTTTGTTGAAAAAATAGCATGTGCGACGTATTTTTTGTAATATACCTTTTTCACGTACAAACACATCAGTATATACGTAAACATTTAAAAATATATAGACTCACTTGAATTTTTTCATGAAACTCATTTTGGGGTATCTAATAATTACTAATGAAGTATGTTAAAAATAATAAAAAGATATAAAAGATTCATCTATGTGGTATATGAGGAGCAGGAGTACGTACTCCCAGGAGTACACAACCATTTTCATATATATATATATATATATATATATATATATATATATATATATATATATATATATTATAACGCTATTCTAAGCGTGAGTGTAGAATAGCTTATTCTAGACCCCTAGTAATGCTCTATAGTGGAAACAGTGGAGGAAAAAGTTCAGAAAAAACTAGCAGGCTAACTTGTTTCAGTGTTTCGTTCAAAAAACAATTTGTTTCAGTGATGCGTTCTTGCATGTTCGCTTCTTCCAAATGTCAACCTTTAAATGTACATGCTGGTAATTCATTCTTTAATTCTCAGGGCAGCACTGATGGCCGGTCCCTATGATCTTGTCAGTATATTATCTTGATGTACTATAATCCTCTCACCATTACGCTTGACATATTCGATGGAAAACTTACAATTTCATGGAAATTCAGTAAAAAAACGAATTGTTGCAGTACAAAATATATAAGTATTCCAAAATTAACTAAAAAAGGAACAACACATTGACAATAAGAAACACACCCCCAGCACTAGTTTAGTCACATATGTTTCAAAGTACTATGGTAACCAGGAAAACAAAACAATTCAATATACTGACAAAATTAGTTTCAAAAACAACTTTAAATTAGTTAAAACATAGGACGATCGAATATTTTTTTTTCATGTAAGTTCATGTGTGAAAGTCAAAGAAGGTCAAAAGAACTTAAAAAATATGGAACAAGAAGAAACGTTGATAGTGAAGTTCGAATGAAAAGAAAAAGAAATCCATACATGGGGTGTTCGAGTGGGGGCATTTTTCACTCAAAAAACCCGCAAACATGGTCGTGCATATTTACTAGGGGCATTTGTATTAGAAGATATTTGCACGAACTTTCCTTTCACATTCTCTTGCTTTAGACACAAAAAAAGAAGTCCAAATTAAAATAAACAAGCGTTTCAATATTTCGTTGTTTATATACAAAAAAGAAGAAAACAAGGGTCAACTAGAAATTTTGAACTCTGGAAGTTCAAATTTGATAACATTGGAGAGTTCGATGAAAATATTATCGGTGTATAAAAAAGATCCCCATGAATTTTCCCGTTATTAAAAACAGATAACCAAAAAGTTCAAATTAAAATAATAGAGCCTTTAATTTTTTAACATAATAACATATTGCTTTTAGATAACCCCAAGAAGGTCAAATTTTAAATAATAGAATAGTTAAAAATAGTTTATCAAATATGGAATTGTAGATTTCTAAAAACATAGAAGTTCGAATATAAAAAATTGAAAGGTTTGACGCTTATTAGAAAATTAGGATTTTCCCCTAGGATTTTATCGTTTTTAAAAACTCAGATGTTCATTGTTATTAAAGAATCAACCATAAAGTTCAAATTGAAAACACATTCAAATTTGATGTTTATTTAAAAATCAAACAACTCTTTGCTATAAAATAAAAAATGTGGAGTCCTAATTAAATTAATACAGAAGTTCAAAATTGATTAAACTCTAGTAAGAAAAACCTTGAAGTTCAACTAGAAGATCCAAATAAGTTCATGCCACCCTTCGGCGGAGCATGAGTCTTGGGTGTGTGCATCTTGAATGTGTGCTATTCGTGTGGGTGCCCCCATGTGTGTCTGCGGGACGTATGTGTCCTCCGAGTAGGTCTATCATAGGGTTTTTTCATCTCTAAAAAATACAAGTTATAACATTGTTAACGGAATGTTAACCAAAAAAACAAAACTAATACAATGGCCTAAAGAATAAGCCCACCCCATTCAGAAGTTCTGTGATAAGAAACCTGGAAGGTCAAATTAAAATAACAGAGAAGTTCGAAGTTTTTAAAAAGTTAGATTTTTTCTTGTTACTAAAGAATAAAACAAAGACATTCAAATTAAAATAAAGGAACAACTAAAAAAGTTTAAAAACAGATTTTCCCTGCTTTAAAAAAACTAGAAGCTCAAACTAAAAGAACCAAGAAATTAAATTAAAATAACAAAATGGTTTAATGTTTACCAAAATGATTTGTTCTATTTTTAAAAATAAAACGCAGAATGTCAAATTGAAATAATGTAGCAGTTCAATTTTTTAAGTATAAAACATATGTCTCCATTTCTAGCAAGACCCCTAGAAGTTCAAAAAAAATAATTAGAAGTTCAAATTTAAATAACGAAGTGGTTCCATATTTATATTTATTAGAATTTTCCTCGTAAATAAAGAATAACCGAAGAAGGCTGATTTTAAAAAATAGAACAGCTCAAAATTTATAAAGAAAATATATTTGCCTTGTTTCTACAAAAAACCTAGAGGTTCAAATTTAAATAATGAAGAAGTTCAATGTTTATTACAAGACCAAGAAGTTCAAATTAAAAAAACAACCAGTTCAAAATATTTATAAAAAATGGAGTAGTTCAATGTATATGAAGAACTAAGGTTTTCCCGTAACCGAGAGAAGTTCAGATTGATAAGTGTCAGACGTGCACGTACCGCATGGTGTGCTTTTGTATGGAAAAATTATGAAAAAGCAAAGGCTAAAAGTTTTGTTGCTAGAAGTTCAAGTGGTCGGCGTGAGAAAGTTCAAAAATTCTTTTGAGAGTGGTTGAACAAAAATACGTGTCAGAAGTTCAAGGTGAAAACAACGAGAAGTTCAACTATTGCAAGGAATGCATTTCAGGTGACAATAAAAGTATAGAAAAATAAAAGCTTAAAAGGTTTGTTGAAAGAAGTTCAAGTGCTATGTCCAGGAAGTTTAAAATTTCTTGCAAGAGAGGATCACCTTGTATTTCCATGTTCGATTTTTCCATATAAAAATCGAATACAATCCTTTACTCAAAATATAAAAAGGTGAAGTTCAAATTGAAATAACAAAGAAGTTCAGAGTTTATTATAACCTAGGATTTACCTGTTGAAAAAATAAAAAAACAACGCCATTTTTTCAACTTTTAAAAAGAACTCATAAACGAAAAAATGATTGCTAGTAGTTTAAGTGCTCCGCTAGGGAAAGTTCAAAAAATTCTTGTGAGAGAGGTTCACCATGTATTTAGATGTCCAAAAATACATAAAATATGTTGTTTTTTGTGTTCTAAAATAATTCTCTCAAACCAGAGATAAGTTCAAAGTGATAACAACTGGAAGTTCACGTACTACATTGTGTGTATTTCATATAAGAAAAATACAATAAAGTGAAACATAGTGAAGTTCAAACAGACATGCCAAAGAAGTTCAACTACTTCATGCAGTGCAAAAAAACAACACGTCAAAAATAGAGTGAATTTCAAACAGACATGCCCCAAAAGTTCAACTACTTCACGCAGTGCAGAAATCATGATCTTGCCATTTTCTAATTTACCTCAAAACTACAGGAACATCATTTGTGTAAGTTTCAAGTCCTCGGTCGGAGAAAGTAAAAAAAATTATTGTGAGAGGGGTTTGTACAAAAGGAGTAGCATTTGTGTAACAGTAACGAATGGATGAGAAAATTACAAACGAAAATACGTCACATAAGTTCAACGTGAAAACAGCATGAAGTTCAACTACTATGCTAAATGAATTTCAGATGAAAAACTTTTAAAATCATCACGAGTATGAAAAAATGATCAATACGGGAAAGTTATGTGCTTACAGCAGCTTTCCACTGGTATATCACTTGCTCAATTCCGGTGAGTGGATGGAGAGTTATGAGAAGTGGATGGAGACCTATGAGCAAAAAAATCACGTGAAAAACAGAGTGAAGTTCAGGTACACGCACTGAAAAGTTCAGGTTCTTCACACGGTGCATTTTCGAACAATCTGTTTCGCGATAAAGGCAGAACGCATGATCCCGCCGTTTCCGAAATTACTTGAAAACGGCTAGGAATCAGAGAAAACCATCAACATGAAAAAGTTTCACATTTTCCGTAGCTTTTCAGCGGTATATTATTTGCCCCATTTCGATAAAGTTTGTAGAAATTATGGCAAAAATATCTTTTCGCCATTTTCGAAACTGACTTAAAACCGTAAAGAACTGGGAGAAACAAAACATACCAAAAAGTTTCGCATTTGTTCAAGCTTTCCAACGCCATACCATTTGCATTCAGACGCAAGGTTAAAAAATTAGCTCAAAAATACGAACTCGGTAGGACTTGGACCATTTTCTAAATTACTGTTAAACCATTCAAAATTAGAAAGAAACTTTCAAGATGAAAAATTAGCGCATTTTCAAAAGCTTTCCAACGCCGTATCATATGCCTCCATTGGATTATCCGTTTAGAAATGATATCGAAAAAACGAACTCAGCTGTTCGGTTTATGAAATTTTACATTTTTTTCAAATTACTCTTTAACCATAGGGAATTAGAGAAAAAATTTAAACATGTGGAAGGAGCGGTTTTGCAGCAGCTTTCCAACGCCATATTATATGCCTCATTCCGATAAACGGTTTAGAAATGCGATCGAAAATATGATTCACGTTTTTTGTGCGAAGAAAAAACGGTTTTCAAAACTGCTCTTAAACCGCTTATATTTTGCCAAAAATTTAAGTTGGGTCATGATATTGGTGTCCATAGCTTTCCAATGGTATATCGCAAGCCCCATTTGGGCAATGTTGGCGGAAGTTCAACCTACTTCACAGGGAAGTTCAACGTACTACTAGCGGGGCAGGTCAGGTTGTAATCAGAATATTATTCTGATCCCGTGAAGAAAAACGACGGAAACAGTGAAGACAATGCAAAGTTAAAGAATTTGAACAACTGGGGAATTTCAAAACTGAGGAAAAACTCAAATTGAAGATTTTCAACTTTGGGGTGGTGGCGTGACCCACCGTATAAGAATGATGATTTCAGACACCGCGTATAGTTGTCGTAGGGTTCCGAGAATCAAATTCTTCCTTAATTTCTTCACACTTAGAGTGTTATTCTTCATTGGTTGAAGAAAAACGTTTTCTTCATGTGTTGCACATCTAAGTCATCAATTTTGCATAAGTGTTAGGATAAGTGTCCTTTTCATAGAACATTCGAAGATTATAAGATATTTAGCATACACCGCAACTTGCTAAATCTCTTCTCATCCAAGGGCTTTATGAAGATATCGGCTAGCTGTTCTTGAATCTTCACATGATCAATAGAAATGTCGCCCTTCAACACATGATCATGAACAAAATGATGACGAATCTGAATGTGCTTTGTCTTCGAGTGATGAACTGGGTTCTGAGCAATCTTGATGGAACTCTCATTGTCACAGAAGAGAGGCACATTCTTCACATTGACACCGTAGTCCTTGAGAGTTTGTTTCATCCATAGCAATTGAGCACAGCAAGAACCAGGGGCAATGTACTTAGCTTGAGCAGTAGATAGTGATACGCAATTTTGTTTCTTCGAGGACCAAGAGACCAAAGATCGTCCGAGGAAATGACATGTACCAATTGTTGACTTGCGGTCCACACGATCACCAGCATAGTCAGAGTCAGAATATCCAATGAGATCAAAAGCCGAGCCCTTGGGGTACCATAATCCAAGTGTTGGTGCATGAGCTAGATATCGAAGAATATGTTTCACAGCCTTATGGTGTGATTCCTTCGGTGTAGCTTGAAATCGGGCACACATGCAAACACTAAGCATTATATCTGGACTAGATGCACATAAGTACAATAAGGAACCAATCAAGGAGCGGTATACCTTTTGATCGAAGTCAATACCATTTTCATCAGTGCATAGATGGCCATTTATGGGCATAGGGATTTTGACGCCTTTGCAATCTTGCATGGCGAATTTCCTTGAGGTATTTCTCCTGAGATATGAATATGCCATTGCGTTGTTGACGAATTTGAAGACCTAAGAAGAATTCCAATTCTCCCATCATAGACATTTGATATTCTTCACTCATCATATAGGCAAATTCATCACTATAACATTGGTCAGTATAGCCAAAGATAATATCATCAACATATATTTTGCACACAAACAATTCACCATCATAAGATTTAGTGAAAAGAGTAGGGTCGAGTGAACCGGGTTTGAAGCCTTTCTTCATGAGGAATTCCTTCAAAGTATCATACCACGCCCGACGGGCCTGCTTGAGGCCATAGAGGGCCTTATTGAGTCTGAAGACTTTGTCAGGATGCTTTGGATCTTCAAAACCTGGGGGTTGAGAAACATACACTTCTTCCTCAAGATTACCATCGAGGAATGCACTTTTCTCATCCATTTGATATAGAGTGATATCATGATGGTTATCATAAGCAAGTAATATGTGAATAGCCTCAAGTCTAGCAACAGGTGCAAAAGTTTCATCGAAATCAATTCCTTCAACCTGTGTGTAGCCTTGAGCTACAAGCCATGCCTTATTCCTTACCACAAGGCCATTTTCGTCTTGCTTGTTGCGATAGATCCACTTTGGGCCAATGATATTGTGCTTGCGAGGATATGGACGTTTGACCAGTTCCCAGACGTTGTTGAGCTCGAACTGATGTAATTCTTCTTGCATGGCCTGAATCCACTCAGGCTCCAGAAATGTTTCATCTACCTTAGTGGGCACTGTGATAGACACAAAAGCATAGTGCCCACAAAAGTTAGATAAATGTGAAGCTTTTGAGCGTGTGAGAGGACCTGGTGCTTTAATGTCACCGATGATCTTTTCAATTTGCACTTCTTTTGCAACGCGAGGATGAGCTAGTTGTCGTTGAGGATTTTGATCAGCATTTTCTTCAGCACCATTTTCTTCAGTATTTTCTTCAGGTGAATTAGCTCGACGTTCTTCATGTTCTGGAATGAATTCTTCAGCAGATTCTTCGGTAGGAATGACATCCTCAGTAGCCTTGAACTTGATAGTTTCATCAGGTGCTGGTTCATCTATCACAGAAGGTAGGTGCTCTGTTTGCGAGCCATTAGTTTCATCGAACCGGACATCTACAGTTTCAACAACCTTGTGAAGAAAGCTGTTGAAAACTCTTTAGGTGTGCGAGTCCTTTCCATAACCAAGCATGAAACCTTCACGTGCTTTCGGTGCAAATTTCGAGTTGTGATGAGGATCTCTAATCCAACATTTAGCACCGAAGACTTTGAAATAACTTACATTGGGTGTCTTATCAGTGAGGAGTTCATAGGCAGTCTTCCTGAAGAATTTGTGAAGATATACTCTGTTGATGATGTGGCACGCAGTATCAATTGCCTCAATCTAGAAACGACAAGGCGTTTTGTATTCATCAAGCATAGCGAGCCATCTCAGCAAGAGTCCTGTTCTTGTGCTCCATGACGCCATTCTGCTAAGGAGTATAATGAGAAGATAACTCATGAGTAATACCAAGTTCATCAAGATAGTCATCAAGACCAGAATTCTTGAACTCAGTTCCATTGTTACTTCTGATGTGCTTGATCTTCACACCGAAGTTGGTTGAAGCCCTCGAGGAAAATCGTTTGAAGACTTCCTGCACTTCATGTTTGTAAGTAACAATGTGTACCCATGTGTATCGAGAGTAATCATCAACAATAACAAAGCCATATTGCGATGCATCATTTGAGACTTCAGAATAATGGTTAGGACCGAAGAGATCCATGTGAAGCAATTCAAATGGACGAGTGGTGGTCATGATAGTCTTCGTTGGATGCTTAGCCTTTGTCATCTTCCCAGCTTCATAGGCTCCGCATAAGTGATCCTTGAGGAATTTTACATTCTCAATGCCAGAGCCAGCCTTCTGAAGCTTTTGCAAGTAGGCACAAGGCTGGTTGCGGTCTTGTAGAGAAATCAACAATATACAGGTCTCCTCTCCTAAAGCCTTCAAGACTTTGAAATTGTCAGCTTCCATAACCACAACACAACGGTACTTGCCAAAGACAACAACCAAATCAAGATCGCAAAGCATTGAGATAGACATGAGGTGGTATCCTAAGGACTCGACAAGCATGACTTTGTCCATGTGTCGATCCTTTGTGATCGCAACCTTACCTAGATCCAATACCTGACTTTTGCCTTTGTCAGCGAAGATGATATGCTTTAGATGCGATGGTGATAAGGGAGCATCCATCAATAGATCCTTGTCACCAGTCATGTGATTTGTACATCCACTATCGAGGACCCACTCAGTGGCTTTGGGTTGATCATCCTGCAGATGAATTAGTGCAACTTACGAACTCATATACTTCATCAGTGAAGAATATGACATCAATTCATCAGATCAATTTCATCAAGCAATAGAACATATAAAGCAGTATGAGGACGTGAGAAATGAAAGTTCATTTCTTCACGATTAGCCCGCGTCCTTTCACGCACACTCAGGTCTCCAGCAAATTCTTCAGACGATTACGTACGTCTGGAGACCTGACCCTACATAAGAGATTAGTTATTTTTCTTCACCACCAACATCTGAAGGGGTGGCAAAGAGTTCATCACTCTGCGAGCTCCATACGAGAAAGGTGGCATAGAAGCCAGTCCATTTCGTTTCACATAAGAGGAGTTAGGATAAGCATATGAATAAGCAGAGAAATTCTTCAAGGACTTATGAACATAATGATTAGAGGAATACTGCTCATATTCATAGCCCTTGGCTCTTCCCTGCGAAACAAAGTAGTTAGCACGATGATATTAATATGAGGACTTTGATCCTTTTGAGGAATTTGGTCCATATGAAGAATTTGATCTAGGGTTCCTATTCTTCACAGGTGGTGTCCTGAGGACATTCACCTGAAGACTTTCAAGGCACTTTTTAGGAACCCATATTTTCTTCATAGGAGGACCGTTCCTGCAGTTAGTGCCAACATATCTAGCAAATACTTCACCATTATGATTTTTGAACAGTTTATAGTTGGAGTCAAATGACTCATCATCGAATGAGGAGATTCACATGCAAAGCCAGATAAGTTGGATGGATCAACTGGAGGTCGCTTTGCAACAACCCATGAGGATTTGGGGTACTACTCAGGCTTCCAATATGTACCATCAGCATTGAGTTTCCTCTCAAAGGCAATACCCTCTTTCCTAGGGTTCCTGTTGAGGATCTGCTTTTTAACCACATCACAAAGAGTCTGATGCCCTTTGAGGCTTTTGTACATGGCTGTCATGTACAATTCCTTCAGCCCTGCATCGTCAGTGATACTAGCAGTGTCCTCAGATGAGGAATTAGTGATAGAAGAGGCAGGTGAAGAATTTGAAACATTAGCAACATTTGAACATTCAGGTGAAGAATTAGCAGATTCATGTTCAATGCACTTCAAGCTTGGAGGGACAAATTCTTCTTGAGAAGCGCTGATTTGTTGAGCAAGTAATGAATCATGCTCCTTCTGAAGATCTTCATAACTCACTCTTAGCTTTTCAAGATCTTGCTTTCTTTAAAGAAATTCATATGAAATCTTCTCATGATCAGATAAGAGAGTGTTATGATGACCTTGAAGGGTGTCAAACTTAGACTGAGGCCACTGAAGACTCTCAGCCAAAGCTTTGAAATGATCCATTTCTTCACCCAACATATCATCATTCTTATTTAGCATGTATTGAATTTTTTCCAAAGCTTTTTGTTGTTTAGTGCCAAGGGAAGCAAGTTTGACATAGCTGGGTCCAAATTCATCACCAGATTAATCATCACTAGATTCAGATATATAGCATTCAGTTACATTAGCATCTTTTGCCATAAGGCATGATGCAGAAGATGATGATTCTGGTTCGAATGTCATCGCTTTGAGAGATTCCTTGAAGTCCTCAAACCAAGGATCATGACGGGTTCGATGACCTTCATAGACCTCAGAGAGATGGTCCCAGATAAGCTTCACATGATCGAGATGCCTGATATTCCTGAACTGATTTTGAGACAGACAGGAGCAGATGATGTCCTTCGCCGTGAGGTTGAGAAGAGTGTACTTGCGAATGTTATTAGCTTCCGCCATCTTACACAGATCGGTCAGACCAATCTCAGTGACGGTCCACAGCTCGCTGTACATCGCCATGAGGCGCTTCTTCATCATGGACTTTCACTTGGGATACTCCTGACCGTCAAAGATGGGGCATGACCCAGTCTTCATTCATGTGGTCGACATAATTAAAACTCCAGGCGGTTAAACAAAAATCACACAGAACAAGGGAGTACCTTGCTCTGATACCAATTTAAAGTGTGTTATATCGACTAGAGGGGGGTGAATAGGCGATTTTTATGAATTCTTCACTGAGGAATTTGCAGGTGAGGAAATTCCTTAGCGAAGAACTACTAGCAGCGGAATAAGTACTCAAAAGTAAACATAACAGAACGCAAGCATAGTCATCATGATGAAATGAAGACAAGCACAGAGTACAGAAAGCGTAAACACAAGATAACACAGGATGAAGACAAAGAGACTAAAGAAATTGAACTGAGGAAATCGAGAAAGTCTTCAGTCAAAGTCTTCAAACACAGATACGAGCAAGCACTCAACACAGTTATGAGGAAATGAAGGAGTTGAGGAAATAGAACCAGTGAGCTTGGTGAAGACAATGATTTGGTAGACCAGGTCCAACTGCTGTCTCAGTTGTACATCTGGTTGGAGCGGCTAGGTATTTAAACCTGAGGACAAATAGTCCCGGACACACAGTCATCACCATATTCTCCTTGAGCTAAGGTCACACAAACCTCGCCCAATCACTCGTGGTAAGACTTCAGGTGACTTCTGAACCTTCACAAACTTGGTCACTCGGTGATCCACAATTCCTCTTGGATGCTCTAGACCATGACGCCTAACTGTCTGGAAGAAGCACAGTCTTCAAAGGTAACAATTGTCGGATCCATGCAGGATCAATCTCTTCAGTGATGCTCAATCACTTTGGGTTTGTACTTGATTGGGTTTGGGTTTTCCTCACTTGATGATTTTCACTCAAAGTCCTCAGAGGATGGGATGCTCTCAAATGACAAGTGTCAGTTTCTCTCGGAGCATCCAACCAGCTAGTGGTTGTAGGGGGCGGCTATTTATAGCCTAGGAAGCAGCCTGACATGATAAGATATAAATGCCCTTCAAGTAGATATTTTGGGATAGCTGGCGCATAGCACAGCGACGGTCGGAATTTTGAGTATCAAATTCCTCAGGGCTATCATGTTCCTCACTGTGTAGGCAATCTGCACTGGCGAGTTCCTAACTCATCAGTCAGAACAAATTGTTGCTACAAATGATAGAAGCAAAATGCAGGGCCTAGCTCTTAACTTCCTTAATATACTTGATTCTTGATCGGGGTTTTGATAATACTGATGGAACAAAGTATAGCTATTAGTAGATGCTAACTGTAAAATCATGTAATTTCTAACTTTTGCCATATTGTTCATTGATGTTTGCGCCCTGTTATTTCCGTACCGAAGGTAGGATTTCTGTGTTAAACCTAAGGGCTGTTGTTATTTGTTTATCTCCATTGTTTCCCAGGTAGCTAGTTATCTGTCTGACTCCATTTCTTGTCAAAATATGTTGTTCCACCAATAGTTTTTGCACAACACTTCTTGTATCAAGTTTTGATATAAATCTGTTATGTAGGTGTATGGAAGCGTGAGAAGAGTGATGGCCATGAAGACTATGGTCTCCTTGTTAGTGAGCCAGCCAGGAAATATGCCATAGTCAAAGAGCTTGACAGCCCTGTTACTTTGAAGGATGGGGCAGTTGTCCTGCAGTTTGAAGTGAGGCTTCAGAATGGCCTCAAGTGTGGAGGTCCGTTCGCCGCTCCCGCTCCAGCAAATTTAGTTGATTCTCTGATGGAGCGCTAAGTTGGAACATTAGTTTTATGATCTAAAACTGCATGTCGTTCCTCTGATGATGAAGGTGGGCGGAGTATAAAACTGCTTGTCGTTCCTGTGATGATGAAGGTGGGCGGAGTGATCTGCTTTTTTCTCTTTCCCTTTTGGGGGGCTTTACCAGCTGAAGGCATGACTTGTCTAGTGATGATTGGTCATGTACTAACTAGCTAATAAGCTTGCTTTGCTACAGAATGAATGAGTGGCATCTCAGTTTGTACCTCATCTAGCACACTGCCTAAAATTGTCACTATTGTTTCAATGAAATTAGTAGAATTACCTTGTGATTCCTCTGTTTGCTTCATATTATAGTTGCTCTATTGCCAGTGTCTTACTAGCTTGTTCTAGCGCATCGTGTTCCTGCTTGTAGTTGATTTTCAATGTGCCTAAGTATATGAGTAGTTCATCATGTTCCTGCTTGTAATTGATTTTCCATGTGCCTGAGTATATGAGTAGTAAACGTGCAAGCAAACATTTGACCTCAAACCCATCCATCCTTTGTACTGTACTATACTAAAGAAGTAATGTAGATGAATACACATGCAGTTTTATTAAGTGAATGCCATGCAAACAACTAACTTGCTCTTATCCTTGTAGATGGAGTAGGAGGATGAGTAGCAGCAACAAATGATCCTGATGGTGAAGAAGCATCTGATGACCAGAACTCGTTCAAGTGCTCTTTAGTCCTTCCAAAACAAGGTCTTGATGTCCCCCTTACAGGAAATGTTCATATATGTCCCTGCATCATCCGTGTGTGCATGTTGGATAGTCACATTCTAGTGTACTAGCTAGCTAGTAAGCTTGTTCTGCTACTGAATGATTGAATGTCATCTCAGTTTGTACCTCATCTAGCTCACCACCTCAAATTGCCACTATTTTGTTAGTGTTTCCTTCTTGGTTGGCTAAACATATCCGTTTGTTTGATTTGGAGCATTAGACGCTCTCCATCGATGATTGCCCAATTCTATTCATCGTCCCCACAATATATTCATTTGATTATCTGCTACATCTCCACTTAAAAACTCATAATGCTACTGGCCAGCCTTTGTTCAATTGGACTGACTATATATCTCTTGTTAAAATTGTGGACTTGATCTTTTCTTTAAACCTGGGACATCATGCATAACTAGCTCTTCCTTTTCAGTCTAAACCTGAGACCTCTTTTGTTTTTTTGTCACTGAGGGAGTCCTGGATTAGGGGGTATCCGGATAGCCGGATTATATGCTTTGGCCGGACTGTTGGACTATGAAGATACAAGAATGAAGACTTTGTCCCGTGTCCGGATGGGACTCTCCTTGGTGTGGAAAGCAAGCTTGGCAATACGGATATGTAGATCTCCTTCCTTGTAACCGACTCTGTGTAACCCTAGCCCCCTCCGGTGTCTACATAAATCGGAGGGTTTTAGTCCGTAGGACAATAACAATCATACCATAGGCTAGCTTCTAGGGTTTAGCCTCTTCGATCTCGTGGTAGATCAACTCTTGTACTACTCATATCATCAAGAACAATCAAGCAGGACGTAGGGTTTTACCTCCATCAAGAGGGCCCAAACCTGGGTAAATATCGTGTCCCCTGCCTCCTGTTACCATCCGTCTTAGATGCACAGTTCGGGACCCCCTACCCGAGATCCGCCGGTTTTGACACCGACATTGGTGCTTTCATTGAGAGTTCCTCTATGTCGTCATCGTTAGGCTTGATGGCTCCTTCGATCATCAATAGCGATGCAGTCCAGGGTGAGACTTTTCTCCCCGGACAGATCTTTGTATTCGGCGGCTTCGCACTACGGGCCAACTCGCTTGGCCATCTGGAGCAGATCGAGAGTTACGCCCCTGGCCACCAGGTCAAGTTTGGAAGCTTAAACTACACGGCCGATATCTACGGAGACTTGATCTTCGATGGATTCGAGCCCCTGCCGAGTGCACCGCACTGTCACAATGAGCATGATTTAGCTGTACCATCGGACAATGTTCAGGAGACCGCACCGGCAACCGCTCCGACCCTTAATTTGGAGCCAATTGCGCCATCCATGGACGGGTGGATAGACCCGGCCACGGAGGCCGCATTCTCAACGGCGATTGAGCCGAGTATCGACCTTACCCTTCACGGGAGCCGCGACGCTGAACCGCCAGATTCTTCCCCGGCCACGGACTCCAAACCGCATGCGCCCGTGCCTATCAAATCCGACTGGACGCCGATCATGGAGTTAACCTCTGCGGATATCTTTCAGCACTCGCCCTTCGATGACATACTGAACTCATTAAGGTCTCTGTCCTTGTCAGAAGAGTCCTGGCCGAACTATGTCCGGCAGGATTGGGATGCTGATGACGAAGAAATTCGCCGCCCACCCACCACCCACTTAGTAGACACTGTCGATGATTTCACCGACATGCTCGACTTCGACTCCGAAGACATCGACGGTATGGACAACGATGCGGGAGATGAACAGGAACCACTGCCCGCAGGGCACTGGACAACCACCTCATCATATGATATATACATGGTGGACACACCCAAAGAAGGCAATGGTGACGGGATAGCGGAGGATGACCCCTCCAACAAGCAACCCAAGCGCCAACGTCAGCGGCGCCGCTCTAAGTCTCGCCAAAGAAAAATCGGTGATACCGGCATAGGAGATAATAGCACTCCGGATAGTGTTGAAGATGACAACAATCCCCTCCAGTAAGATTTAGAGCAGGAGGATGAAGAAGCCAGCCCTCCCGAGAGAGCGGCAGATGGAGAGGCGGAGGATGATAATTACATGCCTCCCTCCGAAGACGAGGCAAGCCTCGACGATGACGAATTTTTCGTGCCAGAGGATCCCATCGAGCAAGAGCGCTTCAAGCGCCGGCTTATAGCCACGGCAAATAGCCTTAAGAAAAAGCAACAGCAGCTTCAAGCTGATCAAGATTTGCTAGCTGACAGATGGACTGAAGTCCTTGCGGCCGAGGAATATGAACTCGAACGCCCCTCCAAGAGTTACCCAAAGCGTAGGTTGCTACCCCGACTGGAGGAGGAAGCATTAAAACCTACATCTCCAGCGTATGACGCGGCTGATCGGCCACCTCGTGGTCGCGACAGAGAGGCATTTCAGCCAAAAGCTCCGCCCGCACCCCGATGCCACTCAAATAAAAATGTCAAGGCACGGGGAAACACACTAGACCTGCGAGACATATTGGAGGACAAAGCAAAACACGCAAGATCGATCTACGGATCACGAGGGCGCGCCACTACACGAGACGATAACCGTCATGCTGGATACAGTAAAAGTAAATCCGACCGGTCCGAACACAGCGGACAAGACTCATTTGAGCTGCGTCGCGACATGGCCCAGTACAGAGGCGCCGCACACCCCCTATGCTTCACAGACGAAATAATGGATCACCAAATCCCAGAGGGTTTCAAAACCGTAAATATCGAATCATACGATGGCACAATAGATCCTACGGTATGGATCGAGGACTTCCTCCTGCACATCCACATGGCCCGCGGTGACGATCTACACGCCATCAAATATCTCCCACTCAAGCTCAAAGGACCAGCTCGGCATTGGCTCAACAGCCTGCCAGCAGAATCCATTGGCTGTTGGGAAGATCTGGAAGCCGCATTCCTCGACAACTTCCAGGGCACATATGTGCGACCACCAGATGCCGATGACTTGAGCCACATAATTCAGCAGCCAGAGGAATCAGCCAGGCAATTCTGGACACGGTTCCTGACAAAGAAAAATCAAATCGTCGACTGTCCGGATGGAGAGGCCCTAGCAGCTTTTAAGCACAACATCCGCGAGGAGTGGCTCGCCCGGCACCTTGGCCAAGAAAAGCCAAAATCGATGGCAGCCCTCACGACACTCATGACCCACTTTTGCGCGGGAGAGGATAGCTGGCTGGCTCGCAGCAATAATATATCAAAGAACCATGGTACTTCAGATACCAAGGATGGCAATGGCAGGTCACGTCGCAAGAAAAACAAGCGCCGCATCAACAACGATAATACCGAGGATACGGCAGTCAATGCCAGATTCAGAGGCTCTAAACCCGATCAGCGGAAAAAGCCATTCAAAATAAGCACCCCGGGCCCGTCCAGTTTTTATCGGATACTCGGTCGCTCGTGTCAAATACACGACACCCCCAACAAGCCAGCCAACCACACCAACAGGGAATGTTGGGTGTTCAAGCAGGCCGACAAGTTAAATGCCAAAAATAAAGATAAGGGGTCACTTAGCGATGATGAGGAGGAGCCCCGGCTACCAAACACCGGAGGATAGAAGAGGTTCCCCCCACAAGTGCGGACGGTGAACATGATATACACAACCCACATCCCCAAGAGGGAGCGGAAGCGTGCGTTAAGGGACGTATATGCGTTGGAGCCAGTCGCCCCAAAGTTCAACCCATGGTCCTCCTGTCCGATCACGTTCGATCGCAGGGACGATCCCACTAGTATCCGTCATGGAGGATTCACCGCACTAGTCCTAGACCCA
This sequence comes from Triticum aestivum, assembly GCF_018294505.1. Taxonomy (NCBI): domain Eukaryota; kingdom Viridiplantae; phylum Streptophyta; class Magnoliopsida; order Poales; family Poaceae; genus Triticum; species Triticum aestivum. Next base: position 520,239,846 of record NC_057806.1, on the reverse strand, counting down.
ATCATCAACGGATTTCACCTCACTCGGGTCCTAATGGATGGCGGCAGCAGCCTGAACCTGCTTTATCAGGACACAGTGCGCAAAATGGGTATAGACCCCTCAAGGGTCAAACCCACAAAAACGACCTTCAAAGGCATCATACCAGGTGTAGAGGCCCATTGCACAGGCTTAGTCACACTGCAAGTGGTCTTCGGATCCCCGGATAACTTCCGAAGCGAGGAGTTAATCTTCGATATAGTCCCGTTCCGCAGTGGCTATCATGCACTGCTCGGGCGAACAGCATTTGCGAGATTCAATGCGGTACCGCATTATGCATACCTCAAGCTCAAGATGCCAGGACCTCGGGGGGTCATCACAGTCAATGGAAACACAGAGCGCTCTCTCCGCATGGAGGAGCACACTGCGGCCCTCGCAACAGAAGCACAAAGCAGCCTCTTCAGGCAATCCACCAGTTCGGTGGTTAAACACCCGGACACCATCAAGCACGCCCGGAGTAATCTGCAACGAGACCGCCTGGCACGCTCCGAGCTCGCATAGCAATGCGCCCCCCACCCCAGTCCCCGCCAAACGGTGAAATCCATGCCATGCGTACATAATTATGCATTGAAAATACCATGGGCATAGGTGGGGGGCACGACTACGACACGCCCCAAAACGTGGCTCAACCGCACTAGGGGCTTCCCACCTTATTATTTTTTCTCTCTTTCAGGAGTTTAATCTCTGGAAACCCCGTCCGGCAGTATGATTGCCGGACACACGATACAACAACCAAGGAGGCAGAAAGCTACGTCACATCATGGAATTCCCAGGTGGTCTCTGATAATGAGTGAAATACCCGCTTTAAATATCATTCCTCAGCTTGCCCTTGGAGGGGACATGTCAAATAGTCCTACTTTTTGCTTATCGCACTACTTGTATCATTCTGCTTTGACGCACCTTTTTGAATAAACAATGCATAGCACTAGACTATTACCGCATTCTCTATTCTTATATATATATATATGTTCATTCATGACATTCAGCACCCGTACACTTTGGTACGGCCAATACGCTAGGGGCTTAAGCGTACCCCATAATACGGCGTGAGAAGTCCGAACACTTTCGATAGTGCGGCACCCCGAACTTATAGCATTATATGCATCAGCTCCGAATCATGTCTTCGGTCAATAGTTGGGTTTGCCCGGCTCCCATGTTTTGGTACCTTACGTTCCGCTATATCGGCTAAGGTAGCACTTGAAGAACTACTGCGATTGTGCCCCAGTTCATCTAGGCAAGCACCTCAGTAGAGAAAGCTAAAACTGACTGTCATGATAAGGTGAGAGCTAGTCACTGTTCGAGAGGTCTCGAGTCCCTAAAGACTTATGCCGCTTAGAGCGAGGAGTCGGCTTTGTTCGTCTTAAGGCGTGTATAGCGCCCCGAATTCGGCCTTTCGAATACTAGGGGCATCGCCAAAATTTAAAATTGTAGACTTCTATGGCTAAGTGAGAGTGATAAAGCATTATAGTCCGATTGCCTTGTTCGTTGTGCTGAGCACTCCCTTGAAGGACCCAACAATGGGAACAAGATGCTCAGATTTATCCCGAACACCCCAGCACTCGTGGCATGGGGGCAGAAGCCGACGACTGGACATCTCTCAGATTTAATAAACAGCCGCACACAAGGTAATATTTTAAATTCAAACAAGCGTTGCTAGCGCATATGAACAAGTTTTCATAATACAGGATCACACGAGCAAGTTCACTCAAAAATTAGATCCTTCACACACTCATCCGCCACAAGACGGGCACCCTTCAGGACACCCTCATAATACATTTTGGGGTGGCGATGCTCCTTGCCCTGTGGCAGCCCCTCCTTCACCAGCTTCTCGGCGTCCATCTTGACCCAGTGCACCTTCGCACGGGCAAAAGGCCGGCGTGCACCTTTGATGCAGACAAACCGCTTTATGACTTCCAGCCGTGGGCAGGCATCCACAAGCCGCCTCACCAGGCCAAAGTAGCTGTTGGGAAGGGAGTCGTCAGGCCACATCCGGACTATAAGGCCCCTCATGGCCTGTTCGGCGGCCTTGTGCAGCTCAACTAGTTGCTTCAGCTGGTTGCTCACAACCATTGGGTGTTCAGTCCCAGTATACTAAGACCAAAACAACTTCTCCGCCGAGCTTCCCTCCTCGGCCTGGTAATACTTCACGGCATCCGACACGCTGCGGGGAAAATCTGCGAATTCTCCTAGAGAGCTCCGGACTCGGTAAGTAACAAGTAATTTACTTTCACATGCTTGCTTTACATATTGAAGGCCTTACCCGCCGCTATCTTCCTCGTCGCCTCAATTTCCTGGAGGGCCTTTTGGGCTTCAGCCTTGGCATGCATTGTGCTCTCAAGGGCCGTGGCAAGCTCGGACTCTCGCATCTTCAAGTCAAGCTCCAAAGCCTTGTGCTTCTTCACGAGAGCCTGGAGCTCTTGCTGCACCTCGCCCACCCGTGCCTCCTGTTCTTCCCGCTCGGTGTGCTCCTTGGCCGCTTTGTCTTCTTCCTCAGACAGTGCTTGCTTCAGGGTCGCCACTTCGGTCGTGGCGCCTGGCACATCCATAATGATCCTATCATTTTGCAACCGCATCTTATATATATATATAGACAAGGCATTACATACCTTTGTTCTCCTCGAGCTGCCTCTTGGCAAGACCGAGCTCTTTCTCGGACCGCTCGAGGTTCTGCCTCAGTGTAGTGACCTCCGCAGTCAGTGTGGCAGAGGTCAGCAGCGAAGCCTGCATACACATATAGACATACTTATATTAGGCTCCTGCAGATATCATTTGGTCCTCTATTCGGCTTTTATTTGTGAACACCAAACAGAGCATCAGGGGCTACTGTCTATGCGGTAATATTTTCCTATACTTTAAATACTTACCTCAAAGCCTGTTACAAGGCTGGCACAGGCTTCAGTCAGTTCGCTCTTGGCGGACTGAACCTTCTTGATCACCGCACTCATAATAGTGCGGTGCTCTTCGTCGATGGAAGCGCCGCGAATTGCTCCCAGCAGGTTGTCCGGTGCCTCTGGATGGACAGAGGTCACCGGCACGGGCGGCTTGCCCCTCTTGGAAGGGGGTCGCCTGCCAGAGTCCGGAACCACTAGAGGTTCTGGCGCGGCATTCGGCTGGGGGCCGAACTTGGGGCCCTTGGGAGTCTTGCTCCCTTCGCGCCTGTTGTCCGGAAGGTCGCCTTGAGGCGCCTTCGGGACTATCTCCCGCCGGCTCGGTGCCCCTTGAGACAGTACCTCGACATCGTCCGTAGGGCGAGGAGAGGAGGCGGTTGGAAGTGTAATACTATTCATAACCGACGAGTCCAAAGAACCGTCTGACAAGGATACGTCGATACAAGCTCGGGGCGGACTGCATAATCATATTCGACATTAGGAGAAGAAGTGCAACAAAAGTATGCTATGAGTTACTCTGGTATCCAAATACTTACGACTTCGCCAGGGGCTTGGCCCTGAGTAACCACTCGTCTTCGCCGTCAGCGGTGGTGGTGGAACAGTCCGGAAGGAGAGTCCTTCCCTTCTTGGACCCTTCGGCCTCCCCAGTTGGGGCGGCCTTCCTTTTTTGTCTCCCCTGGCTGGAGGGGGAGAATCTTCATCTTCCTCCTCCTCGTTTTCACGGGAGGACTGCGTCTCGGAGTTATTAGACGATGTCCGATACCACCTGGCGCTGGGAACTCTTTCAGGTTCTCGTGGCCGTCTTCTTGGTCTTCTCCGGCACCTCATAAGGAGCCGGAGTCCGCATCTTCGGGCAGAGGGGCCGAAAAGTTAATCTGCTCCGATGTCTTCACCCAGTCCTGTTGTCAGGACCCCGATTCCAAGCCACATCGATCTAGCCGGTAACACCTCATATCACTTTGCGTCCTCACGCACGGTATCCCACGGGTGTCGCCTTACCATGGCCGGGGACCGTTTGCGCCTTTTGGCTCACGTATATGATAGTGTCGCTAGCATCCATATGACAGAGAACCCGGGCCGACATGGCTAGTCGTGAACCCAAAGTGGCACAGACCTATGGAGACAGGCATACATGAATCACATCGAGCATGTCGGTCATCAGCGAGTGAATCCGGGCTGTAGCACTGGGCTAACAGGACTCCGAGGAACCCGGGCTGTAGTAGACTAGGCAGGACTCCGGATGTCACCGCGTGACATTTCCCCGAAGGGACAGACATAGGAACGACGTAAAACACATGCCGGCCAGTCAAGTGTCCTGAGCAGTAGTGCTGGGCTAGCAGGACTCCGGTGAACCGGGCTGTAGCGGACTACTATGGCTCGAGGAACACTAGACTACATTTCCCCATAAGAAAGGCTGCCAAGGATAAACAACTAGATTGTCGGATCCCACTCATACCAAGCATTTCAATCATACACACAATATGCCCGATATGAGTACATACAACATGGCATCACAACAAAACTGTACAACTCAAGTACTTTATTTAAAGGCTCCAGAGAGCCATACATAACATGTTCATACAGATAGGGGTCACATGACCCGACACTCAAGTCATACAATCATACAAGCACAAGCGGAAGCAACTAGTCTGAGTAAAGGCACTAGAAAGAAAGAAGGCTTCTCGAAGCCTGTCTATCTACATAGGGCCCTCCATGTCCAGGATCACCACCTGGGTGGCTAGTCACTCGTCGACATCAAGGTCTACGTAGAAGCCATCGGAGGGGGCGATGTTGTCGTCTGAAAACAGTAATTAAGAAAACATGAGTACAAAGGTACTCAGCAAGTCTTACAATAGAACCTACTATACATGCTCATTCTCAAGAAGGTGGTGGGGTTATTGCAGCAAGCCAGCTTTGACTCTTGGCTAAGCTATCCTACGGAACTCCACTAGTAAAATAGTTTTCGCACACGAGTCCACTACTCACCAACACAATACTCCACCGGGGATCCTCTCTCGTCATCCTACGAGAGGGCCATCCTTGGTACTCACACTTATCTTGATTCTTTTAGTAGTAACCATTAACTTGTCTATGAACTGTATAGGCAACCAAGTAGTCCTTTACCGTGGATGCGGCTATTCGAATAGTTTTATACCCTGCAGGGGTGTACTTCGTCACACATGTTTCCACCACTTAGCGTCTGCACACGACATGTGCTCGGCAGACTTCAAGCGAAAACCGACGTGGGTGTAGACCACGACCTGACTAACCTCACAAGTCTCTAGTCCAGGTTTATCGCCTATTCAGGTTCCATCCGCAAGGAAATACGGCCGGGGTGTCCTCAACGGCCCCAAACGATGTGTGCAGGGTTCCCGAGACACCAAACGGGCGACTTGGTACACCGTGCCACGGTGTATCTACCGCATCATAGCCCACCCCTAGGATCAGCGCTACGCACGGCCTCCAACACATAACCTACAAACACCAAAAACTAGTTGCGACTCCTGGACAGAGGACGACATGGGTCAGTAAGTCTAGCGGGGTCATATTTCAGGGCCCAATGTGTGGTAGTAACTGAATCTTAAATCACGCATACAGATCTCAGTTCTTATGGATGGCCTCAATGAAACAACCCACCATGTACTCCTACATGGCCTCTCATTGATACCTTTAGCAAAACATGTTCAACACATCCCTCACATTACCGACATAATCATATCACTCTAGCCCATCACCCAGATGAACCAGACCTGACACAACTCTAAGCATAGCAGGCATAGCAAGGTAGGAATCACATACATGGGTCAATCAACTCCTACACATGCTAGTGGGTTTCATCTAGTTACTATGGCAATGACAGGTCATGCAGAGGATAAGGGTTCAACTACCATAGCACACAACAGTTTGAATCACGTTGTCTTAATGCAGTAAACAAGAGCAGAAGCGAGAACATGGGTTTGTATCGGAATGATTAATGGGTTGCTTGCCTGTTGTAGAGGTAGTAGGGTACTGCCCTTCAGACGGATACTTGGGGTTATCCTCGGAGGCAGAACCTACCACGAAATCACACCGAACATAATCAACACATGGCAATATGCAACAATATGATGCATGCTATGACATGGCAAGTTGAAAGTGTCTTGGCCTAATGCAAGCTAAAACAGAAGGGGATGAACTCATTTGAATCAAAGATTCAAATGTTAGCTCATTGAACATGGCCTTATTAGTGCATTACCTTATTCTGCTTAAGCAGCAAGGTTAACTTGTTTTGTCATGCATGAAACCATTACAGATGGAGAGATTGAATTTTTCTGATCATTTTTCATATATAAATCTTTGCATTTGGAGCCATGGTTGATTTTCTATGATTTTTAGAAGTTTTGGATATTTTCTGGAATTTCCTATATAAGAATAATTCCAGCAATTGAATTAATGCGTCAGCATGACATCGGTGTGACATCAGCGGTCAACTGGGTCGGCCAGGTCAAACCTGACTGGTGGGCCCTGTCTGTCAGTGACTCAGCTAATTATCAGAATTAAATTAACACTAATTAGCTGTCAGTGGGGCCTGGGCCCACATGTCAGTATCTAAACTAATTGAAATTAGTTAAGACTAATCCTAAACTAGTTAGCAGACTGGCCCCACCTGTCATAGACTCAGGGGGGAGTCAACTTGGGCCCACAGGGTCAGACATGGTCAACTCGGGTTTGCTTCTTCGGCGACAGACGCGGCGGAGGGGCTCGGGTTTGCTTCTCTGGCGACCAAATCGACGACGGGGAGCAGCTACATGACGCGGGGAGCGAGCCGCGTCGTTTGGTGGAGAAAGTGGAGCTCGGGGAGGCCGGGAACGACACCGGCGACAACCTTGGCGGTCGTCGGAGTTCGGGCGAGGATGAACCCGAAGCTACGGGGCACGGCGAGGCGCGGGGAGTGGTGCGTTAGGCTCCTGGGAACGTGGTGAGTGTGGTGACGCACTCGGAATCGAGCTTACGCGCCTGTGGCCACGGCGGTGACATGGCCGGCGGAGCCGAGCTCTCGGCCGTGATCGCCAACGGGGTTAGAGGGCAGCTCGAGCGATGTGGCTAGGGGGAGAGGAGAGAGAAGCTCACGGTGAGTGCATTGGGCATCAAAGCGGGATCAGGGAAGCTTGGGAGGCGGCAAAACGTTGAAGACGATCTCCGGTGACTGACGAGGGGAACGGCAGCGGTGGCGGCGTTGCAGCCCGTCCGAGGCCTCGTGGCTCGTCGAGGAGGTCGAGGGAGATGTTGCAGAGCTTGTGGGCACGGTGGGGTGACACGGGGACGACGGTGGCTGCGGCTACGACGGCAAGACGACGACGGCTGCATCGGCAGGAAGATGGGGAGAGAGCCAGAGAGGGGGAGAGGCCACAGGGAGAGTGGGAAGAAAGAGAGGGAGACGTGGGGGTCGGCGTGGCACTCATAGACGCCTCCAGGGAGACGGCGGAAGCAGGAGGTGGCCGGCGTGTGGCCGTGGGCGCCAGCCACGCGCTCCTCGTCCTCCTGGCGAGAGGAGGAGGACGACTGGCAAGAGCCAGTCAACTTGGCCAAGCCAGGTGGGCTGGTGGGCCGCGCCTGGTAAGTTTCTCTCTCTCTCCTTTTTCTTCTTCTGTTTTTCTTATTTATTTATTATTTCTGTTACTTCAGGGCTTTATTAAAAATACCAGGGCATTACCATAAATCATAAAATTAATCATGGCCACTGCTTGGAATATATCCAACAGCAAACATTTTAGTTTATGATTATTTGAGCATTTAAAATATTTTATAGCATTTAAATGCCCAAATGCAAATACCATAAGGATTAATCCAATGACCTTTGATGTCCTAGAAAAATGTGAACCATTTTTGTCAAAGGTTTTAATCCAAAACAAAAAGGGTGTGCTTTTTAGAAGGGCATTTCAGGTTCATTGGAAAAGTTTTTAGTAAACCCTAGTTGTTCTAGGGGGGTGCTGGGGGTGTTTTCATCCCCATTTCAAATTTAAAAGGAATTTAAACATGATGCACACTCTAATGCTTGAAGTAACTAGGGTGTGACACCTGTCAAAGGCATGGGAGCTCAGACCCCGTACATGGTTAAGCTATGGGAAATAAAAACCCTACCAGATGTACAGAACTTACCGGATTCGCAGGGCGCTTCGCGCTTAGCCCGCGGTCCTCGATAAGAGAAGGGTGACCTCGGCGCCCTTGAACAGCTCCTTCCAGACGTCCGTATGCATCGTGTCGAAGAGCTCGTGTAGAGTGTGGTGCTGGGCCGGGTCAAACTCCCATAAGTTGAAAGCCCGTTGTTGACACGGGAGGGTCTGGCGGAAGAGCATGACCTGGACTATATTGACAAGCTTAAGTTTCTTGCTTATCATGTTCTGGATACACTTCTAGAGTCCATCCAGCTCCACTGATGAGCCCCAGGATAGGCCCTTCTCCTTCCAGGAAGTGAGCCGTGTGGGGATTCCAGATCGAAACTCGAGGGCCGCCACCTAGTTGGTGTCGCGCGGCTCGGTGATGTAGAACCACCCCGATTGCCACCCTTTATGGTCTCAACGAAGGAGCCCTTGAGCCATGTAACGTTGGGCATTTTGCCCACCATGGCTCCGCCACATTCTGCTTGTTGGCCACCTACTACCTTCGGCTTGATATTGAAGGTCTTCAGCCACAGGCCGAAGTGGGGCCAGATGCGGAGGAAAGCCTCGCACACGACGATGAACGCCGAGATGTTGAGGATGAAATTCGGGGCCAGATCATGGAAGTCTAGCCCATAATAGAACATAAGGCCGCAGACGAAGTGGGGGAGGAAAACCACCCTTTCGTAAGGTTCTGGGGTAGGGACGATCTGCCCCGCGGCTGGCAGCCGGTGCGCGATATCCGCGGCTAAGTATCCAGCCACACATAATTTTTTGATGTGTCCCTCTATGACGGAGGGGACCATCCACTTGCCTCCCGCTCCAGACATGTTTGGAGAGAGTTGAGGAGAAGGATGTGGACTTGGGTGCTGGAGCTCGAATGCGCGAGAATGGATGAGGAAGGAGGAAGAAGGTGTGGGTAGAAAAAGGTGAAACCTTATACCTTTATAAGGGCGGACGAAACTATGCGCCCCCACCAGCCTGGTAAAACTCGCTTATCCCCCAAGCGCCGTAATTGATGGCGCTGTCGGGTTACCCACGTCCGTATTGATGGGAATCCCGTAATAAGGGGACACGATCTCTACTTCGACAAGACGTGCCAAGGAAACTGCCTCGCGAAACACGCTGAGATAGGTTATGAAAATGATTTGAATAAAGACCTGGCTGTGGTGTGATGTCCTGCTACGGGGTACATCAGCAGATTAGATTTGTGGAAATATTGTTCTCTCTACAGTGGTATGTGGAACTTGTTTTGCAGAGCCGGACACGATCCTCGTGCTCAAAATCTTTAATGAAGTATTCGGAGGAGGAACCTGCCTTGCAATGCCGAAGACAATCTGCGTGCTGGACTCATCGTCATTGAAGCTTGGTTCAGGGGCTACTGAGGGAGTCCTGGATAAGGGGGTATCCGGACAACCGTATTATATCCTTTGGCCGGACTGTTGGACTATGAAGATACAAGATTGAAGACTTCATCCCGTGTTCGGATGGGACACTCCTTGGCGTGGAAGGCAAGCTTGGCAATACAGATATGTAGATCTCCTTCCTTGTAACCGACTCTGTGTAACCCTAGCCCCATCCGGTGTGTATATAAACTGGGGGGGTTTAGTCTGTAGGACAATAACAATCATACCATAGGCTAGCTTCTAGGGTTTAGCCTCTTCGATCTCGTGGTAGATCAACTCTTGTACTACTCATATCATCAAGAACAATCAAGCAGGACGTAGGGTTTTACCTCCATCAAGAGGGACCGAACCTGGGTAAACATCGTGTCCCCTGCCTCCTGTTACCATCCGCCTTAGACGCACAGTTTGGGACCCCTACCCGGGATCCGCTGGTTTTGACACCGACAGTCACACTGCTGCTTTGCTGTGCTTGATAGACCTGAGACTCCTTTCTATTGTAATATCGAAGTTGTTTGGTTCTGGCCAGCAGTAGTACACTAATATTGAAGTTTTTCACTCTTTTACAGGAGCTCCACGCCTAAATTTTTTGGAGTGTGAAGCTGTGAAGCCAAGTGCAAATCAGTGAAGCCCTACTTAGCAAAGAGTTTTTTGGTTCTGTAGTAGACTGTAAATTGTAATATTGTAACAGATTGTAAAAGACTAATGTAGTGTTATTTGATGAATTATATTTGTCTCGTCCTATTTGAAATAGTGATTATGTATGTTAAAAAGATGTGAAATGGAAACTTCACCAATGGGACCAATTTATGACCCACTTATGAATATAATTTGAGAAAATTTTGAAATTTTTGACATGTGGGACCCATCTGACTAGTGGGACCAGCTCCAAAATAAAATTATTAAAAAAATAGAAAATCAATTGATGGAAAGAAGGCCATGGCCCAACAATAAAAAGGCTGTAATATTGGGCTTGGCCCATGAACCCAACCAAAAATTCATAAAAAAACACAAATAGGCTGAATTGTTGGGCTCGGCCCATGTAAAACACCGAATTGGACCGGGCTGACTCTTATCCATGTCAGCTTGCCACGCTGGATCCCTACATGGTCTTGGGAGGTTCCTAGTGACCAAAAATTTGGTCATGGAACCAACGACCTTTTACATATCACAAAGAAGGTCGCTAATTTCAGTTTACGACCGCCAGCTTTTGACCATCTGTTTTTGGTCGCAATTTTTATTATGTGGAATGCTACCAAGCATAATTCTCAATGTAATTTCCTTTAATGTGGCATGAATGTTTAGATCCGAAAGATTCAAGACAAAAGTTTAATATTGACATAAAAATAATAATACTTCAAGCATACTAGCAAAGAAATCATGTCTTCTCAAAATAACATGGCCAAAGAAAGTTATCCCTACAAAATCATATAGTCTGGCTATGCTCTATCTTCATCACACAAAGTATTTAAATCATGCACAACCCCTATGACAAGCCAAGCAATTGTTTTATACTTCTTATGTTCTCAAACTTTTTCAATCTTCACGCAATACATGAGCGTGAGACATGGATATAGCACTATGGGTGGAATAGAATGGTGGTTGTGGAGAAGACAAAAGGAGAAGATAGTCTCACATCAACTAGGTGTATCAACGGGCTATGGAGATGCCCATCAATAGATATCAATGTGAGTGAGTAGGGATTGCCATGCAATGGATGCACTAGACCTATAAGTGTATGAAAGATCAACAAAAAAACTAAGTGGGTGTGCATCCAACTCGCTTGCTCATGAAGACCTAGGGCATTTTGAGGAACCCCATCATTGGAATATACTAGCCAAGTTCTATAATGTAAAATTTCCACTAGTATATGAAAGTGACAACATAGGAGACTCTCTATCATGAAGATCATGGTGCTACTTTGAAGCACAAGTGTGGTAAAAGGATAGTCACATTGTCCCTTCTCTCTTTTTCTCTCATTTTCCTTTTTTTCTCTCTCTTTCTTTTCGTTTGGAGTCTCATCCCAACTTGTGGGGGAATCACAGTCTCCATCATCCTTTCCTCACATGGGACAATGTTCTAATAATGATGATCATCACACTTCTATTTACTTAGAACTCAAAGATTACAACTCGATACTAGAACAAAATATGACTCTATGTGAATGCCTCCAGCGGTGTACCGGGACATGCAATGAATCGAGAGTGACATGTATGAAAGAATTATAAAGGTGGCTTTGCGACAAATACGTTGTTGACTACATGATCATGCAAAGCAATATGACAAAGATGAAACGTGTCATAACAAACGGAACGGTGGTAAGTTGCATGGCAATATATCTCGGAGTGGCTATGGAAATGCCATAATAGGTAGGTATGGTGGCTGTTTTGAGGAAGGTATATGGTGGGTTTATGGTACCGGCGAAAGTTGCGCGGTACTAGAGAGGCTAGTAATGGTGGAAGGGTGAGAGTGCATATAATCCATGGACTCAACATTACTCATAAAGAACTCACATAGTTATTGCAAAAATCTATTAGTTATCAAAACAAAGTACTACGCGCATGCTCCTAGGGGGATAGATTGGTAGGAAAAGACCATCGCTCGTCCCCGACCGCCACTCATGAGGAAGACAATCAATAAATAAACCATGCTCCGACTTCATCACATAATGATTCACCATACGTGCATGCTACGGGAATCACAAACTTTAGAACAAGTATTTCTCAAATTCACAACTACTCAACTAGCATGACTCTAATATCACCATCTTCATATCTCAAAACAATCATCAAGTATCAAACTTCTCATAGTATTCAATGCACTTTTTATGAAAGTTTTTATTATACCCATCTTGGATGCCTATCATATTAGGACTAATTTTATAGCCAAATAAAATTACCATGCTGTCCTAAAAGACTCTCAAAATAATATATGTGAAGCATAAGAGATCAATAATTCTACAAAATAAAACCACCACCGTGCTATTAAAGATATAAGTGAAGCACATAGAGTATTCTAATAAATTCTGATTCATGTGTGTCTCTCCAAAAGTTGTGTACAGCAAGGATGATTGTGGTAAACTAAAAAGAAAATAATCAAATCATACAAGACGCTCCAATCAAAACACATATCATGTGGTGAATAAAATATAGCCTCAAGTAAAGTTACCGATGGGACGAAGACGAAAGAGGGGATGCCTTCTAGGGCATCCCCAATCTTAGGCTTTTGTTTGTGCTTTAATTTTACCTTGGTGTGCCTTGGGTATCCCTAAGATTAGTCTCTTACCATTCCTCATTCCAAAATCCATCAAATCTTTACCCAAAACTTGAAAACTTCACTACACAAAACTCAACAGAAAATCTCATGAGCTTCGTTAGTATAAGAAAACAGACCAGCCCTTCAACTTACTGTAATGAACTCATTCTTTATTTATGTTGGTATTAAAACTACTGTATTCCAACTTCTCTATGGTACATACCCACCGATACTTTCCATAGATTTATCAAAATAAGCAAACAACACACGAAAAACAAAATCAGTGAAAAACATAACAGGCTGTAGTAATCTGTAGGTTTCGAATACTTATGTAACCCCAAAATTCTGAAATAAATTGTTGGACGTGAGTTATTTTTATATTAATCATCTAAAAAAAGAATGAACCTAATCTCACTCTCCATTAAAAAAATGGTACCAAATCTCGTGAGCGCTAAAGTTTCTATTTTTTACAGCAAGATCGCAAAAACTTCCCCCAAGTCTTCCCAAAGGTTCTACTTGGCACAAACACTAATTAAAAACAAAAAACCACATATAAACAGAAGCTAGATGAATTATTTATTACTAAACATGAACAAAAAACAAGAAACAAAAATAAAATTGGGTTCCCTCCCAACAAGCGCTATCGTTTAACGCCCCTAGCTAGACATAAAAACAAGAATATATCTAGGTATTGTCATCTTTGGGAGGCAATTATTCAATAAAAAACTTATAAACCTTAGGTGTTTCCTTCTTTTTATTAATGATCAAACTCCTGGGCAAGAAATCAAGTAATTCATTTGTAGCAAAAGGTTCCTTAATGATAGCGAAAAGGTTGGGATGAACACTTATTGCTTTGAGCTCCTCATTTTCCTTACTAGAACATTCACCCTTTTTATTTTTAGGCACATACATAAACTTGGCAACTCTGGTAGTAGGAGGATTTGGAGTATTTTTCACGGAAGAAAAGGCAGACGTTATGTTAGTAATAATATTCTCAAGTTTATCAATTCTCGTGGAATCTTGATCTATCTTTTCGTTAACTATGGGTTCTTTTTCTTTAAAAAAATTCAGAGTAACTCCTACCTTTGATCCATATTGGGTAATCTGGTTGTGGATCTTTTTATCCAAATTATCAATCAACTCTACAGTGGCAACTTTATTTTCAATAATTTCAAGCCTTTGCTTCACATGTTCCAAAGTTAAAATAGTTCCATTAACCAAGAGAGGTGGTGGCCCAAACAAATCTATCATAGCATTATAAGAATCAAAAGTATGGCTACCCAAGAAATTCCCTCCAGTAATGGTATCAAGAATATATCTATTCCAAGGGGTGATGCCTACATAAAAATTGCGAAGAAGAACCAAAGTAGATTGCTTCCTAGTGGATCTATTCTGAGCATTGCAAATTCTATACCAAGCATCTTTTAAATTTTCTCCATCCCTTTGTTTAAAAATTCAGAAATTCATGATCGGGAGTACTAACAACGATAGAAGGACTAGCCATGATAGCAACACCAACGATTCAACACACGGACACACAAGAAGCAAGCAAAAAGAGGAGAATGGAAAAAAAGGCGAGCAGAAAAGAGGGTGAATAAAACGGCAAGGGTGAAGTGGGGGAGAGGAAAATGAGAGGGAAATGGCAAATAATGTAATGCGAGGGATAAGAGTTTGTGATGGGTACTTGGTATGTCTTGACTTGTGTGAGAAATCCGCATGTTGGCGGGAGATCAAATCTTGACTTGACTTGGTATTTCCCTCTCGTTTTCCCTAGTACCAAGGTATCAATCCAGTAGGAGGTAACACGCAAGTCCCTAGTACCTGCACAAACAAACAAGAACCTCGCAACCAACGCGATAAAGGGGTTGTCAATCCCTTCACGGTCACTTACGAAATTGAGATCTGACAAAGATAATAAGATAAATATTTTTGGTATTTTTATTGTATAGATTGGAAAATAAAGATTGCAAAATAAACAACTATGGAAATAGCAAGTAAATAGGAAAAATAATATGATGGAAGATAGACCCGGGGGCCATAGGTTTCACTAGTAGCTTCTCTCAGGATAGCAAATGGTATGGTGGGTGAACAAATTACTGTCGAGCAATTGATAGAAAAGCGCATAGTTATGAGAATATCTAAGCATGATCATGTATATAGGCATCATGTCCGCGACAAGTATACCGAAACGATTCTACACCTACTACTATTACTCCACACATCGACTGCTATCCAGAATGCATCTCGAGTATTAAGTTCATAAGAACAGAGTAACGCATTAGGCAAGATGACATGATGTAGAGGGATAAACTCAAACAATATGATATAAAACCCATCTTTTTATCCTCGATGGCAACAATACAATACGTGCCTTGCTGCCGCTGCTGTCACCTGGAAAGGACACCGCAAGATTGACCCCAAAGCTAAGCACTTCTCCCATTGCAAGAAAGATCAATCAAGTAGGCCAAACCAAACTCATAATTCGAAGAGTCTTGCAAAGATATTAAATAATGCCTAAAAGAATTCAGAGAAGAATCAAATATTGTTCATATATAATCTTGATCATAAACCCAGAATTCATCGGATCTTGACAAACACACCGCAAAAAGAATTAGATCGAATAGATCTCCAAGAGAATCGAGGAGAACTTTGTATTGAGATCCAAAGAGAGAGAAGAAGCCATCTAGCTAATAACTATGGACCCGAAGGTCTGTGATAAAATACTCACACATCATCGGAGAGGCAATGGTGTTGATGTAGAAGCCCTCCGTGATTGATTCCCCCTTCGGCGGAGCGCCGGAAAAGGCCCCAAGATGGGATCTCACGGGTACTGAAGCTTGCGGCGGTGGAAATATGGTTTCGTGGTGCTCCTGGAAGATTTTGGGGTATATGGGTATATATCACTGTTCAAGATATCTTTCGTTATTCCGATAAATCGGCCGATTTATCGCTTATCCTGGTCTGACCGATAAGATAAGTCGGCCGATAAATCAACCGATATGGCGATAAATCGGCCGATATGCCGATAAACTGGCCGATTTACCCCTTATCATAGGTCGACCGATAAGTTCCCGATAAGCGATATCCCCAACATTGGTATATATAGGAGGAAGAAGTACATCGGTGGAGCTGCGAGGGGCCCACGAGGGTGGGGGCGCGCGTACCCCCTGGGCGCGCCCTCCTGCCTCGTGGCCTCCCCGCTTCTTTCCTAACGTCCACTCCAAATCTCATGGATCACGTTTATTCCAAAAATAAATCTTCCGAAGGTTTCATTCTGTTTGGATTCCGTTTGATATTCCTTTTCTACGAAACACTGAAATAGGCAAAAAAACAGCAATTTGCACTGGGCCTTTGGTTAGTAGGTTTGTGCCAAAAATATTATAAAAAGGTATATTAAAGCCCATTAAACATACAAAAAAGATAATATAATAGCATTGAACAATAAAAAATTATAGATACGTTGGAAACGTATCAGGAGATAGCGACATGAGGCGCATCGGAGTCGGGGGACGGCGGCGGGAGGTGCGTCGGGGCAGCGCGTCGGGGCCGAGGGTTCGGCGGGCGGTCGCGGCGGTGGGAGAAGGTCACGGGCCATGGCGGCGTGCTAGGAGGAGGCCGCGGCAGGATCGGCAGAAGGTCGTGGGGTGGATTGGGGTAAGGTCGTGGGGAGGAGGTGGGCAGGTGGGTCGGGCCATCGGGGGAGCTGTGGGGGTGGGTTGGGTTTTTTTAGTTCGGGAAAACATAATCGGGCTCTTTGTAGGGGCGCTGTGATCCAAATAATTATTCTAATACCTTGATCATAATAGTGTTGTCCTATATATAGGGTAATGCTATTCTAAGTGTGAGTGTAGAATAGCTTATTCTACACCCCTAGTAACGCTATGTACAAAATCTAGTAAAAAACACTGTACAAAATGTGGTAATTCTGAATTTTTTTTACTATTCAAGTTTTTAATTTACTACACTTTTTTGAAAAATTACTATATTTTGTATGTTGTGTTACTATATTTTGTATAGAGCATTACTAGGGGTGTAGAATAAGCTATTCTACACTCACGCTTAGAATAGCGTTACTATATATATATATATATATATATATATATATATATATATATATATATATATGAAACTCAACCTAATTGATGGTAATAAAATAGAATTGTGAATTTGTCTACGTACTTCTAATTGTTTTGAAGTTGGGACCCGCTCAAGGGTTGAGTTGCGAATGAACTTGCAAACGTAGTATCCACATAAAATTTTCCCTCGTGACTGCCACAAGCACTTGACGAGAATAGTGTTCAATCAAAATGATAATCAAGCATGATAATGGTATTGATGAAACTAGAATTAATGAGAGATGCGCGAGCTAGTAGTACTTAATTTGGGGTGTGAAAATCGCAGCTCCTTTTTCTCTAGACCCGATACCATGCTGGTGAACTTTTTCTAAACCCTGCCCGGCAAAGGAAATGATTACTTGATATCAGTTAATGAACTAAAGTTGCCTATATGGTGCGATAATGATTGAACTTACTTCTAGAGCATTTCACTCATGTCCGCCCACTTCTTAGGCTCTTTACGTCTCGAGTCTAAGATAGTTACTACCCTCGCGTCAAGCTTAATGGATAGCAGAATAAAGTGGAAGTTGTGCATGCATAACTCATCAATTACACTTAACCTCGAGTAAGAGAAACATAATTGAATATGCATAAGATAATAACACTCACTTGAAGTTGTATGGAAAGAGTATTTCCCTTTTGTTTTGATGTTGAAGTAAAGTGTTTTGCAAGTTTTCCTCACTATCATCGGGTCTCTTTTGTACCGAATATTCATTTACCGTATTTGGGCTAATGAACGCAATGTCATATATCTATCCTCATTTGCATTCGACGATCTTCAATCTGCATAATATAGTGAGGATAATTATATATACATGCAATGAACGAGATGAGATAGAGACTTAATTATAGAAATAATACTTACAAATAGTAGCAAGTCATGAGAGTTTTGTTGATGGCGTCTTGATTGTATAACTGAAATAATTCCACAAATTCAACATACATCAGGTCGACTCCAATGAAGTCGTGCTCATCTTTAATTCCTAGCAAGATACTGTCGGTCCGATCCTTGCAGTTTTCTAAGTACCAGTCATATAATCTTCGCATCATCGTTGATAGATGCAGGAGCCGCTCAGGTTTGACGAGAAGCTTCCCGTGCTCGTATCTAAAGGGCGCTACTATCTCAGCCATTTCAAACTGTACAGAATCGTCTAAGTAATCACTAAGAGTGATAGCAAGACCTTCTGCTACCCCCAGATCATTAGCGATATCAGTAAACACCTTGAGCGGGGGGCATGATTGCTTCTCCTGCTCGTCGAGCTGGGGAATTGTTTTTCCATTTCTTGCACCACTGATACTTAAGCTTCCCGACCACTTCGCCCGATGAAACGTATTTTCATATAGCGGTCATAGTTTGATAGCGGCGGAAGTAGTGGTGGTCGCTTAAGCGCCTCCAAACGGTGCTTCACTTTGACCGGATCAACTTCCTCCTCTGGAGGTGAACGTTTCCATGCAAACTGGGCCTTCAGTTCGGCATCTGCGATGTCCTTGTTTTCCTCCCCAGTCCTGTTGTAGGATCCCTTGGGAGGAGCCTTCTTGACACTTGGGAGTGCGGCTCTGGATTTCTTCGTTGTCATTGTACTGCTAGACTCCGGAGCGGTGGCAGCTCTCTTCCGCCGTTGCTGAGGAGGCGCAGTCCACTGATGCGGCGGAGATAGCTGAGGCAGAGGAGGATTCTACTCAGGGGCCTCCTCCCCCGGAGTCCGCTGAGGCGGTGGAGACAGCTGAGGGAGCGGAAACAGCTGACGTGCTGGAGACGACTAAGGTCGAGGAGATAAATCAGGACTGTGGGGAGTCTGCTGAGGGGCCTCCTCTGCTTGAGTCTGCTGAGGCCGACGTCCAGTTTGGAAGCATGATGTTTTCCTTTCTCCATACACAGGTAATCCTTAAGGCATTTTCCATATGCATCTCCTTCACCTGTAGGGTACTCAAGCTCTAGCCCCTCAAATCCGTTCATTACTTCATCCACCCCGACAATAGCAAAGCCATCTGGAATCAGAGCGAGATGGAAAGTTCCATCAGGTACACGTGGTAAGACATATCCGACTGTCACCTTCAAGGTTAGGTTATGGCATTTCTCTATTATCTCACAATGTTCCCTCTTCGCGATACCATCCACGGGGTAGTGAGGATCCATGATATCAGGATGAACGAGCTCAGTGGAAGCCACGCTGCTTTTTCACTGAGAAGGTGGGGTAGCTCCATGGGTAGTTGACACGTCCATTTTGAATCATGTTTTCCCACTGTTATTTATAATGTTTTTATCCATAATAATGCTTTTTGGAGTAATTCTAATGCCTTTTCTCTCATAATATGCAAGGTATACACAAAGAGGGACAATTCCGGCAGCTGGAAATCTGGACCTGGAAAGGCTACGTCAGGCTACCTATTCCGCACAACTCCAAACAAGCTGAAACTTCACGGAGAATTTTTAAGGAATATATGAAGAATATTGGAGCAAGTAAGTACCAGAGGAGTCCACTAGGTGGGCACAACCTACCTGGGCGCGCTAGGGAGCCCAAGCGCTCCATGGTGGGTTGTGCTCAGCCAGGCCCACCTCCGATGCTCATCTTCTAGTATATAATTCATTTTGACCTATAAAAAATAAGGAGAGGGTCGACTTTTGGGACAGAGCGCCGCTGTCTCAAGGCGGAACTTGGGCAGGAGCACTTTTGCCCTCCGGAGGAGCGATTTCTATGTGGGAACTTCCCTCCTGGAGAGGGAAATAATCGTCCTCGTCAACATCAACAACTCTCCCATCTTGGGGAGGTCAATCTCCATCAACATCTTCATCAAAACCATCTCATCTCAAACCCTAGTTCATCTCTTGTTTTCAATCTTGTTACCGGAACTATAGATTGGTGCTTGTGGGTGACTAGTAGTGTTGATTACATCTTGTAGTTGATTACTATATGGTTTATTTGGTGGAAGATCATATGTTCAGATCCAATATGCTATTTAGTACCCCTCTGATCTTGAGCATGATTATCATTTGTGAGTAGTTACTTTTGTTCTTGAGGTCACGGGAGAAATCATGTTGCAAGTAATCATGTGAACTTGATATGTGTTCGATATTTTGATACTATGTACGTTGTGATTCCCTTAGTGGTGTCATGTGAACGTCGACTACATTAAACTTCACCATATCTAGGCCCAAGGGAATGCATTGTGGATTAGCAATTAGATGATGGGTCTTGAGAGTGACAGAAGCTTAAACCCCAGTTTATGCGCTATTCCGTAAGGGGCCGATTGGATCCAAAAGTTTAATGGTATGGTTAGAATTTATTCTTAATACTTTTCTCGTAGTTGCGGATGCTTGCGGGAGGGTTAGTCATAAGTAGGAGGTCTGTTCAAGTAAGAACAATACCTAAGCACCGGTCCACCCACATATCAAATTATCAAATTACCGAACACAAATCAAACCAACATGGTGAAAGTGACTAGATGAAAATCCCATGTACCCTCAAGAATGCTATGCTTATCATAAGAGACCATTTTGGCCCGTCCTTTGCCTCAAAAGGATTGGTATACCTTGCTGCACTTTTTCTACTATAATCATTACTTGCTCGTGACAAATTATCTTGCTATCAAACTACTCTTTTACTTACAATTTTAGAACTTGCAGACATTACCTTGCTGAAAACCACTTGTCCTTTCCTTCTGCTCCTTGTTGGGTTTGACACTCTTACTTATGGAAAAGAGCCACAATTGATCCTCTATACTTGTGGGTCATCAAGGCTATTTTCTAGCACCGTTGCCGGGGAGTGACGCACCTTTGGTAAGTGGAATTTGATAAGCAAACATTTATCTAGTGTGCTGAAATTTATCGTTACTTGTTACTATGGAAAACAATCCTTTGAGGGGCTTGTTCGGGGTGTCTTCACCTCGACCGGAACCACAATTAGCTACCCATCAACCTACTGCACCTACTAAAAATATTGAATATGAATTCCTTCAGGTATGATAGAACAACTGCTAGCTAATTCTTATGAAGGAGATGGAACCGAACATCCTGATATGCACTTGATATATGTGGAACAAATTTGTGGATTGTTCAATCTTACAGGTTTACCCAGAGATGAAATTATGAAGAAGGTTTTCCCTTTACTTTGAAGGGAAAAGCATTGGCATGGTATAGGCTATGCGATGATATTGGATCCTGGAATTGGAATCGATTTAGATTGGAGTTCCATCAAAAAATTTATCCTATGCATCTAGTTCATCCTGATCAGAAATATACATATATATATATATATATATATATAATTTTTGGCCTCGTGAAGGAGAAAGTATTGCTCTAGCTTGGGGGCGGTTTAAGTCAATGTTATATTCATGCCCCAATCATGAGCTCTCAAGAGAAATTATTATCCTAAATTTTTATGCTCGGCTTTCTCGTAATGATCAAACCATGCTTGATACTTCTTGTGCTGGTTCTTTTATGAAGAAGACTATTGAATTATGGTGGGATCTTTTGGAAGTAATTAAAACGAAACTCTGAAGATTGGGAACTTGACGAAGGTAAAGAGTCGGGTATTAATCTTAAGTATGATTGTGTTAAATCTAATAGGAATACAGATAATTTTGAAAAAAATTAGCACTAAATATGGACTTCACTCTGAGATAGTAGCTCCTTTTGTGAATCATTTGCTGCTCATGTTGATCTCCCTAAAGAGAAGTGGTTTAAATATCACTGACCTATTAAAGAATAAATTAAGGAACCAGTACCAGTTAAAGAAGAAACTATAATTTATAATGTTGATCTAGTTGTTCCTACTGCTTATATTGAGAAACCACCTTTCCCTGTTAGGATAAAGGAACATGCTAAAGTTTCAATTGTGGTCAACAAAAGCTACATTAGAATACCTAAATCTGATGGACAAATTAAAGTAGAACCTAGTACTGTTATGGCTAAGGATCTCTTGGGAGAAAATTTAGATGGGCATGTTATTTACTTCTGTGAAGAAGCTGCTAGAATTGCCAAACCTGATAAAAACGATAAACATAGACCTGTTGTTGGTATACCCGTTGTCTCAGTTAAAATAGGAGATCACTATTATCATTGTTTATGTGACATAGGTGCTAGCGTGAGTGCCATTCCTTATTCCTTATATCAAGAAAATATGAACGACATTGCACCCGCAGAGATAGAAGACATAGATGTTACTATTAAACTTGCTAATAGAGACACTATATCACAAATTGGGATTGTTAAAGATGTTGAAGTTTTGTGTGGGAAAATAAAATACCCCATGGTCAAAAAGAATACTCTGCAGATTTTCTTGTTCTTGGTTCCCCATAAGATGATGTTTGTGCCATTATCTTTGGTAGACCCTTCTTGAACACAGTTAATGCTAAGATAGACTATGAGAAACAAACTCGGTGTTAGTTTTGGTGATGAATCTCCTTAGTTCAATTTTTCCAAGTTTAGTAGAAAGCTTCATGAAAAAGAATTGCCTAGTGAGGATGAAATAATTGGTCTTGCTTCTATTGATGTACCACCTACTGATCCTTTAGAACGATATTTGCTAGACCATGAAAATGATTTAAATATGCATGAAAGAAATGAAATACATAAGATTTTGTTTGAAAAACATCCTCTGCTTAAACACAATTTGCTTATTGAAACTCTAGGAGGTCCTCCTCCACCTAAAGGTGATCCTGTGTTTGAATTAAAGCAATTGCCAGACACTTTGAAATATGTTTATCACTACAGGAATCCAGTACTTTGCCGTCTGCCATGGCGGACGGCAAAGGTAGGGACGGCTGACGGCAAAGCACTTTGCCGTCCGCGGCGGACGGTAAACAGTGACGGCAAAGATAGGGTCGGCAAACAGGTCCTTTGCCGTCTGTTTTTTATGGCGGACGGCAAAGAGCCCTTTGCCTACAGCGGCTGACGGCAAAGAGGGGGGACGGCAAAATGTTGCATGTCCGCCAGCGTTACTCCGTTAGGCGGCTAACGGCGGCCTTTGCCGTCCGCCAGCGGATGGCAAATTTGAGCGCCTCTTTGCCGTCCTCCCGACGACGTCAGCTATACATCAGCACTCGCTCTTTTTTGCCGTCCGCTCGGCGGACGGCAAAGGCAAAGTCTTTGCCATCAGCTTGGCTTTGCCGTTTGCCACCGTAGGCAAATTGGCCAAATGGTCCATCCCAAGGAAGCACAGGTGGGCGCCACGTGCCCCCTTTGCCGTCTGCCACCGACGACAAAGGGTTCTTTGTCGTCTGCCGCGGACGGCAAAGAGCCTGCACTGCCTCTTTTTTGTTCTGTTTTTCTTATATCCAACAATTATCACAACAAATATTTCACAGCACATATATATCCATCACATAAATATCCAGCACATATATATCCAACATAATAAATATCCAGCAATAATATATCCATCCATACATACATAGTAGGTTGCACATAGTTCCATCGATCCATACATATTACAATATGCAAAGTTTCATCATAGCAAGCGAGCAGAATACAAGAAGTGCATCAAAGGAAAAAACAGGAAAAAGCAAGCAATCCATCATAGGAAGCTGGCTTCCGTGAAGTGAATGAAACCTGCAAAATGACAAATAAGAAAGTTAGAAAAAGAAGACTAGAAGAAGAATTAGACTAGAAGAAAAAGAATAGAAGAAGAAGACTGGAAGAAGTATATGCCATATATTAGATAACTTAGGTGAAATGTATTGTTTATGAGCTAACCTAGGTGAAATGGGTAGTTTATGAGCTATCCTAGGTGAAATGGATCATTTTGGAGCTAAGTTAGGTGAAATGGGTCGTTTATGAGCAAACCAAGGTGAAATGGGTCGTTTATGAGCAAACCTAGGTGAAATGAATCGTTTATGAGCAAACTTAGGTGAAATGAGTCATTTATGAGCAAACCTAGGAGAAATGGGTCGTTTATGAGCTAACCTAGGTGAAATAGGTTGTTTATGAGCTAACCTAGGTGAAATGGGTCATTTATGAGCTAACCTAGGTCAAATGGGTCGTTTATGAGGTAACCTAGGTGAAATGGGTCGTTTATGAGCTAACCTAGGTGAAATTGATCATTTTGGAGCTAACTTAGTTGAAACGGGTCGTTTATGAGCTAACTAAGGTGAAATGCCACATTTTTTAGCTAACTAAGGTAAAATGGATCGTTTTTGAGCTAACTTAGGTGAAATGGGTCATTTTGGAGCCAACCTAGGTGAAATGGGTCATTTTGGAGCTAACCTAGGTGAAATGGGTCATTTTAAAGCTAACATAGGTAAAATGGATCATTTAGGAGCTAATCTACGTAAAATGGGTCATTTTAGAGCTAACTTGGATAAACTGGATCACTTGTAAGCTAACTAAGGTTAAATGAGTCATTTTAGAGCTAACTTAGGTAGAATGGATGGTTTATGAGGTCAGTAAGCTTATTAAGTCATTTTGGAGGAAAAGAAGCTAACTCTAGGTCATTATGGTAAGCATATTGGAGGAAATAAAGCTAAGTCTAGGTCTTTATGCATTTGTTAAGCAAAACACTAGAGAAACTCACCGTGATCACGAAGGTGTAGGAGCGGGCTGGCTCGCGCCGGTAGCTGGAGAAGGATCGTGCGATGCATTTCTGGAGTTAAGCTGCACCAAAGATCATTTCCAATGTCTCGTTAGCATTATGACACTCAAATTTTAAGACTAGCAAGTAATGTCCATTCAAATTAAACTCACCGTGCTCCCAGGAGCAATCACTGGCATCGGCGGAGCGGTCTGACCGGACTTCTCGCACACAACTGCACATTTGGTTTTCACAACAGAGTCATACTAGTTAGTAATGAGACTCAAATGTTAAGACTAGCAAGTAATCTGCAGAAGAAACTTACCACAAGGAGCTCGTACATGGCCCTTGCCTGCATGTCATTCCGTGCCCTCTCCTGCTCCAACATCTTTGTCGTCTTCTCCTCCAACTCCCGCTGCCTCTCCGCCGCCTCCGCCAGAAGTTTCTCCGTTCTATCTCTCTCACTCTGTATAGCAGCCTACAACACCACTCACATTACCATTTGTAATCATTGATGGAAGCGCAGACAATGTAATGGAGAAAGATAGCTGAGTACATATAACTAACCTTGAAGGCGAGTTGGACCGGCCATTCACGAGGCCTTATCTCAGGAGCGGAGCTCGACTGGCGCGCCTTGATCTCCAGGAGAGTGCTAGGACAACGGATAAGTCCATCTCCCATGGCTATGGAGCCATGGGACCTCCCGCCACCAGATATCATCAGCAACTTTGTATCAATGGGACCCTAGCTTGGGTTAAAGTCCTCCCCTTTCCTTGCCTTCCCCTGATCTCTATATTGCACGAGCTTGTCGTGGGCGGAGATGTTGGTGAAGTTCTTTGGATCATCGAGGTCAGACGCAGAGAATGCCTTGACTTTCTTGTAAGGGCCGGTGTGGGCCATGGCATACAGGTCGTACACCTCTGGCACCTTATCCGCCTTATTGTAGCGTGCCTGAAAGAGAGAAACAAAGTAAATTAGTAATTAAAGGGCTAAAGCTAGCATGATGAATGAATTTCATGAATCATGAAGCAAACCACATACCCAGTTCCGCCCATACTGAAATAAGTTGGAGCTGCCTTGGTGGTGTGGCACACCTTCCATTTGGGCACGTTTGTCCTTGGCCTCTTTGTGGGTGGCCAGCCATTCTTTTGAGCACCACGCATTGACCAACACCTCCCAGCAATCCATCCAATCCGCACACCATCTCGGAGGGGCCTAAGTTAGCAAATAGAAACTTGAGCGCTACGGCTATTAATTACTAAATGAAGGAAGTAAGTACAAGGCCTTAAGAATTACCTTCATGTACTTCTCCTTACTCAAGAACTTATCGCGGCACTCCTGCTTGGGCTTCTTGATACCACGCCCGGCGTAGTAGTATCGAACAGCCTGCACCCAAACCTCATGCCGTAAGTTCTGAAGTAGGCGCTTGCACTCCTTGTGGATAACATGATCCGCCTCCTCCTCATATCCCTCCTCACACCTCTAGAATGTCTGCAATCAAGTGAGACAATATTGATTAGTACAATTAATAACTAGCTAGTTGAAGATTTTTAATTGTGTAAAGGAGCAATTACCCAGAACTTTCTGATCACGACGTCTGCCCTCGTCTTGCACAAGACACCGTCGATAATCTCACCCGGCGAGGCCGGGGCAGCCAAGTAGTGCTCCCAAGTCAATCCAACCTCTAGAAGCCGACCCTCACTAGGCAACGTGACAAACCCCGGGAAGTTTCGCCGAATCAGAACTCCAAGGAAGGAGTTGGGCCGGCGGACACTTTCATGGTGGTCCCAACCCCTGCAGCATGACAAGGCCAACACATCAGTTATTTGAAGAAATGTGAATGCAGAAGGTACAAAAAGATTAAATGCACTTACCTCTCCCCATCAGGAAAATCAACCACCTCTGCTCGCGGGTCGCCGGCACGTACGGGAGCCGTGTAGCACCACACTGGTAGACGTTGCCCCCCCTCCCCCTCCTCATCAGTCGGCTCCCTACCATCATCAGCATGGCCACTCGGCTCCCCGCCATCATCAGCGTGGCCACTCGGCTCCTCAGGCTGACCGACTAGGTACCCCATCTAGACATGTGCTCCTCCGGGGTCTCGTGGGCCCAAGTCTCGTGGGCCGAAGGCCCGTTGACCCGAGGCTCGTGGGCCGAAGACCCGTGGACCAGAGGCTCGTGGACCGGAGTCCATGCAGCCTCCTCCTCAGACGAGTCCACCCTAGCAGTCCCGTGCTCGGGTGAAACAGCTGGGGGCGGCGGCGAGGAAGGCGCCATAAGAGTCACCCTACCTCCTCTCCCGCGACCACATGCTCCACCTCCTCTCTTCTTCTTACCTCGTCCCCTGCTGGGCACCGCGGTCGACGAAGAAGTGCCCGACGGTGTCGCCATACTGTCCAGCAACGCTCGGCGGAGAGGTGCGTGTGGAATGGAAGACCTCGCACCACGCGCCGACGAAGAAGGGGCCTCGGCGCGCTCCCCACCGGCGCCCACCATCTTTCAAGACCTGCCATGACAAAGAATAAATGAAATTAGTACAACATAAAAAAAAGTACCGACATGAATAATAATATGTATATCACTTAAGTGTATCATCATCAAGTACAACATAAAAAAATTGAATGCCTCACACTACTAATAATCACGATCAGTATCATCAATAAATGCATAATCATCATCATCATCACTATAATCAATGATGGGCTCATAGGGTTCATTGGCATCAACATGTGCAAGGCCACCTTGACGTAATCAGTCAAGCATTGACAGGTCATCAGCAGCAGTAACCTCTTCTTGTTCTGGCTCTTCTTGTTCCTCCTCTGGAGTGATGTCAGATTCATTGTCGTTGTCTATTTCAATGTTTTGGGGTGAAGTATAGCGGTTCTTGAAACGCTTATTGGAAACACGTGTCTCTTGGAAGAATTCTCCTTCATATGTGTCTGGGTTAATGTGAGGTTCATAATCCTCTTCCTTTGGGGGAGAAAGTCTAGCACGTGGCGGCACTTCATAAATGACATCCCAACCTTTCAGATTTGGATTAGTTTGGCAGGCCCACGGTAGATAGAATACTTGGGTCGCCTGTTGGCCGTAATATAGACATCAGGAACATCTAAATGGGTGCTTTGGTTGATTTCAACTAGCCCTATATGTTCATGAGTCCTTCTAGTCTCCTTCAGCTGAAACCAATAACATTTGAAGTCTACGACATTCGGTGGGTTTTCACCATAGAACAGAAGTTCATAAATTGCTTCAACTCTCCCATAATACTCGGTACCTCCTTCGCGATAGCAGATACACAACAATTTGTAGACTTTTGGTCGGCCATAGATAGCTCTTTGCCATAGGTACGAAAGCGATACCCGTTGATGTCGTACTTGTCAAATGAATGGACCTTATAGTCAAAACCATTAGCGACTTGTCTCAATTAGGCGTCCATAGACTCTGAATTAGCCTACAAGTTTAATATTAAAGGATTGTTGCATTATGCACAAATTAGCAAATGAAATGAAATTGTCTAATAGAAATTACTGTTTGTTTGAACCAAGAGATGAAACCGGGATAGCCGCCTCCTTGCTTTGCGAGAAGCTCATACTCTTCAACGGAATCCTTTTGGATCTCCGCTCCATACGAGAATATGGCGACGTATCGACTGTATGACATATCCAGGAATAAGAGCAGTTCAAAGGAAATAGAAGTTGCGAAACAATGTACCGAGAACTTACTCGATGTACGGCCGCACTTCTATCAGGTTGTTGAAGATATACAACGAAATGGTCCGCCATTCTTCGTTATCCAAAGATACTGCATGTGAAACACTAGCTGGTACAAGATTCCCTTTGAATAGGGTGAGGTTGGATCCACCCTTTTTAGGCTCGTCACCATTGTACCGAGGCTTCGGATTATGCAAATGATGATTTTTGGCTTCGTAGTGCGCTGTTACAAAGTTTGCCGCCTCCTCTGTGATGAATGCCTCAGCCATCGATGCTTCAATTCTATGTTTATTTTTACATTTTTCTCGAAGCGTCTTCTGCATCCTCTCAGTTGGGTAGCACCAACTATTTTGCACGCCCCCCCCCCAATCTTGCCTTGGTCAGGAGATGCAAAATCAAATGCTGCATTGGATTAAAGAAGCCCGGTGGAAAGATCTTCTCTAACTTGCAGATCAACTCCGGCGCCAACTCTTCCATTTCTTCTAGCACGCCAGGCGATAGTTCTTTCGCACAAAGAACATGGAAGAAATAGCTGAGTTCTGCCAGTACTAGCCATTCATCCTCAGGGATGAAGCCACGCAACATCACCGGCATTACAAGCTCAATCCATATGTGCTAATCATGACTCTTGAGACCAAATATCTTTAGTTTATCAAGATTCGCTCCCCTCTTTAGATTCGCTGCATACCCATCGGGGAACATCAACTGCTGTTGCACCCACAAGAGAATTTCCCTCATAGCTGGCCTTCCAAGATTGAACCATGCCTTTGGCTTCGTCCAGTTCTGCTTTCCTTTCGGTTCTTTCATGTTTTGTAACGGCCTATCACATAGCGCCTCCAGATCGACTCTAGCCTTAGTATTATCCTTTGACTTCCCATCTATGCCGAACAATGTACCAAAAAGTGCCTGGGCGATATTCTTCTCAATGTGAATCACGTCGATGTTGTGTGGGCAAAGGAGGTCTTTGAAGTAAGGCAGATCCCATAAGCATGTTTTGTGAGTCCACGCGTGCTTAGTATTATACCCCTTGAAGTACCCTGGATGTTGTGGATCTGGCTCGAGAGCGTTTAACTGATCTAGGGTCTGTTGGCCTGTCAATGGAGGTGGTGCAGAGTTTTTGACAACTCAACCCCTGATGAAGTTCTTCTTGTCTTTCCTGAACTTATGGCGAGGATCCAGGAACTGTCTATGCATGTCGAAGCAAGAAAACTTGCGACTGGCCTGAAGCCAACGAAACTCAAGAGCTCCCTTTCATGTGGGGCACGGGAACCTTCCATGCACACACCAGCCAACGAATAGCGCATACGCCGCAAGTCATGCGTCGAGTACATGTACCAGACACGCATTATGAAGTTCCGTTTGCTAAAGGCGTCGTATGTCTTGAACCCATTATCCCAGGCTTCTTGCAATTCATCCTTAAGCGGTTGCATGTACACATTCATATTTTTCCCCGGATAGTTGGGTCCTGGAATTATCAACGTCAGGAAAATGTTCTTTCTTTGCATAATCTGTCCGGGGGGGAGATTGAGTGGAAAGACAAATACGGGCCAACAACTGTATTGGGATGCCGTCATACCAAACACACTGAACCCATCCGTGCTGATGCCGACTCGAGGATGCCTCGAATCTGCCGCTTTGTCAGCATGTAATTCATCAAACTTTTTCCATGCAACACCATCCGATGTGTGTACCATCATCAGATTCCCATCTGCATCTAGTTCGGTTCTTTTGCCTGTTTTGTGCCATGTCATCTGTCTGGCCGTCTCTTCGACCATGAAAAGACGTTGAAGTCTTGGTACGATTGGCATATACCGAAGAACACTAACGGGGATTTTGGTCTGTGTCTTCTCAACCATACCGTTGTCTACCACAATATACCTGGAAGACTTGCAAATGGGACAATAGTTCAAGTCCGCATAGTCAAGCCTAAATAAGGCACATCCTTTCTCACAGGCATGTATGTTCTCATAGGGTATCTTCAGTGCACGGAGGATTTTGTCTGACTGGTACAGGTTTGCAGGCATTACATGGCCTTTGGGTAGAAAGCGTCCAAATACTGTCATAATTGCATCATAGCATTCTCTGCCAAGTTGAACTGAGCCTTCAGAGCCATTACTTGTGAGATGGCATCCAACTGACAAAGCTCAGTGTGCTCATGGAGCAGACGTTTTGAAGACTCCAACATTTCATTGAAGGCCTTTGCAGATTCCTCCATCTCCTCGTCCGAATCCCGAGCATCATCATAGTCTTGCACCTTGTTTTCCATCCCCGTACCATGCTCGTCGGTGCGACGACGATCCACCTCAGCTCGGTCATGTTGGGTAGACTCACCATGAAATGTCCACACCGTATAATCGGGCGTAAAACCACTCTTCTGCAGGTGTTTGCCCATTTCAGCCTCTGTCTTCTTTTCCCAATTACCGCACCGGAAACAGGGGCACCAGGTTTTCTTTTGGCCATTTGCAAATGCGGCTTGCACAAACCCCTTGGTTTTTGTGAACCATTCAGCGCTCCATTTGTTCTGACCAGTGTGACCGGTATACATAGACGCACGGTCACTCATCTTGACTTTCAGAGCTACTGGACACACAACAATTATATATGTAATTCACCAAGTATATATTCATCAGTTGATCTACTTTGTCAATTTTATTACGTCCATGCAACCTACACTCTAATAGGTAATGATAGGTCCTAACCCCACCCGTGTATGTGTAGATTGGGTTCATTTTCCCATGCTATGCTCCGGATCCGACGCAAAATTTTAGCAGCACCTCCCCGTTGTTCTTCTGATACACGTCTCTGCAATAAACAGAGAGGATGTGTACCCGGAGAACAACAGGGGAGGCACTGACGAAATTTATGTGTCGGATCCAGAGCAAAGCATATGGGAAAACGAACCCAATCTACACATACTCAGGCTGTCCATGGATAGCGTTGGACAATTCGAAAGAATCAAGGTTATAAATATGCAAATGCATGCATATTTATAAGTATGACGCCTTCGAACGGGAGACACATATTGGTTACGCATACTGATGATTCAAGACACATATATAGCTAGCTATCAAGTTTCATCGGAATAGATCAAATAATTAATGGGGGAGGAGGACTTGTCATTTGTGCTCACCCACGAACGAAGGGGCAGAGCTCGTCAAACGCACGGTGAGGTCGTCGAACACCAAACCTCGCAGCGATGACACAACTGCACATTTAAAACTACACGATCAACACAATTATGTATGATGTTTTTCATAAAAAAATCGAAAAATATATGACCTAACTAATAATTCACAAATATATGACCCCGTCGGCCTCTAGAAGGCCAAAGAACACCTTTTCGGGAGGTGTCGGGGGTCGGGGTGTCCTGTCGGTGTCGGGGTGCCGTGTCGGGGTCGGGGTGCTGTTTCGGGGTCGGGGGGTCGGGGTGTCGTGTCGATGTCGGGGTAGTGCTGTGTCGGTGTCGGGGTGTTGTTTCGGGGTCGGGGTGTGGTGTCGGGGTCAGGGTGTCGGGTCAGGCCCGGGGTCGGGGTGTCGGGTCAGGCTCGGTGGGTTGGGGTGTCGGGGTCGGGGTCGGGGTGTCGGGGTCGGGGTGTCGGGTCAGGCTCGGGGTCGGGGTGTCGGGGTCGGGGTCTGGGTCAGGGTCGGGGTCTCGGGGTCGGGGTCTCGGGGTCGGGTGTCGGGGTCGGGGTCTCGGGGTTGGGGTGTCGTGTCGGGGTGCTGGGTCGGGGTCTGGGTACCGTGTCGGGTCGTTTTTTTTTCCTTTTTTTCCTTTTCTTCTTCTTCCTCTTCTTCCTTTTCTTCCTTTTTTCCCTTCTTCTTCTTCTTCTTCTTCTTCCTCCTTTCCTTTTTCCTCTTCTTCTTCTCCTCCTCTCCTCTTTTTTCTTCTTCTTCTTCCTCTTCTTCTTTTTTCTTCTCCTCGTCCTCTTCTTCTTCTTCTCCTCTCCTCTTTTTCTCTTCTTCTTTCCTAAAACTAAACTAAACCTAAACCTAAAACTAAAAAAACAGAAAAAGGAAAAAACTAAATCTAAACCTAAAACTAAACTAAAACTAAACCTATAAACCTAAAACTAATCCTAAAACTAAAACTAAAACTAAATCTAAACTAAACAGAAACCTAAA
Source organism: Triticum aestivum (assembly GCF_018294505.1). Taxonomy (NCBI): domain Eukaryota; kingdom Viridiplantae; phylum Streptophyta; class Magnoliopsida; order Poales; family Poaceae; genus Triticum; species Triticum aestivum. Next base: position 520,207,671 of record NC_057806.1, on the reverse strand, counting down.
ACTAAAAAAACAGAAAAAAGGAAAAAAGGAGGCAGAGAGCTCACCTGGGTGGAGGAGGGGGGCGGGCGGCCTGGGGCGGCGGAGGAGGGGGGCGGGGCGGCCTGGGGCGGCGGCGCCGGGCGGCAGTGGCGACGGGACCGGGCCCGGCCGGGGCGGCGGGGCGCGGGGATGCCAGGGCGCTAGGGCGTGGCGGCGCCCAGACGGCAGGGCGGCGGGGGCGACGGGGCGGGGGGGCGCCGGGGTGGCGGCGGGGTGGTGGGGCGACGGGGCGGGGGGCGCTGGGGCGGCAGCGGGGTGGTGGGCGACGGGGCGGCGGTGAGTAACTGGGAAGAGAAAGAGAGAGAGAGGGGTGGGGTGGGGCGCGACCGTTAACGTTAGTGGGGCCCTCCCTCTTTGCCGTCCGCCCCCCTTTGCCGTCCGCCTTTTTGCTCTTTGCCGTCCGCTAGCGGACGACAAAGAGGGGGCCGTTAGGTTTTTTTAGTAGCTCGTCAGTGGGGCCCCTCCCTCTTTGTCGTCCGCTAGCCGACGGCAAAGAATCTTTGCCGTCTGCTAGCCGAAGGCAAAGAATCTTTGCCGTCTGCTAGCCGACGGCAAAGAACTGGCTGATGGCAAATTAGGTCTTTGCCATCAGCCAGTTCTTTGTCGTCTGCTTTTTGGTAGCTGATGGCAGAGAGCTTCTTTGCCGTCTGCTAGCTGACGGCAAAGAGCTGGCAGATGGCAAAGTAGCTGATTCCAGTAATGTATCTTGATGAAAAGAAGATATATCATGTTATTATTAGTGCTAACCTTTCAGAACATGAAGAAGAAAGATTATTGAAAGTTCTAAGGAAGCACTGAGCTAGTATTGGATATACTCTTGATGATTTAAAGGGCATTAGTCCCACTCTATGTCAGCGCAAAATTAATATGGAACCTGATGCTAAACCCGTTGTTGATCACCAACGTTGGTTAAATCCAAAAATGAAGGAAGTGGTAAGAACGTAAATCTTTAAACTTCTGGAAGCAGGTACAATCTATCCTATAGCTGATAGTAGATGGGTAAGTCCTATTCATTGTGTCCCTAAAAAGGGAGGTATTACCATTGTTCCTAATGATAAGAATGAACTTATGCCACAAAGAATTGTTACAGGCTATAGAATGGTAATTGATTTTAGAAGATTAAACAAAGCAACTAGAAAAGATCATTACCCTCTGCCTTTATTGATCAAATGCTAGAAGATTATCTAAGCACATACATTTTTTCTTCCTCGATGGATATTCTGGTTGTTCACAAATACCTGTTTCAAAACCTGATGAAGAAAATACCACTTTTACTTGTCCCTCCGAAACTTATGCTTATAGACGTATGCCTTTTGGTTTATGCAATGCACTTTCTACCTTTCAAAGATGTATGACTGCTATATTCTCTGACTTTTGTGAAAAGATTGTTGAGGTTTTCATGGATGACTTCTCTGTTTATGGGAAGTCTTTTGATGATTGCTTAAGCAATCTTAATCGCGTTTTGCAGAGATGTGAAAAAACAAATCTTGTCTTGAATTGGGAAAAGTTCCAGTTTATGGTTAATGAAGGCATTGTCTTGGGCCATAAAATTTCTAAAATAGGTATTGAAGTGGACAAAGCTAAGGTTGATGCAATTGAGAATATGCCATGTCCTAAAGATATCAAAGGTATTCGTAGTTCCCTAGGTCATGCTGGTTTCTATAGGAGATTTATCAAAGACTTCTCTAAAATTTCTAGGCCTCTTCTGAATCTTTTGCAAAAGGACATTCCTTTTGTTTTTTATGATGATTGTTTAGAAGCCTTTGAAACACTCAAGAAATCCTTAATTTATGCACCTATTGTTCAACCACCTGATTGGAACTTTCCTTTTGAAATTATGCGTGATTCTAGTGATTATGCTGTTGGTGCTGTTCTAGGACAAAGAGTTGATAAGAAATTGAATGTTATTCATTATGCTAGTAAAACTCTAGACAGTGCTCAACGAAATTATGCTACTACTGAAAAAGAATTCTTAGTAGTGGTGTTTGCTTGTGATAAATTTAGATCTTACATTGTTGATTCAAAGGTAATTGTTCACACCGATCATGCTGCTATTAAATATCTTATGGAAAAGAAAGATGCTAAACCTAGACTTATTTGATGGGTTCTCTTGCTACAAGAATTCGATTTACATATCACTGATAGAAAAGGAGCTGAGAACCCCGTAGTTGATAACTTGTCTAGGCTTGAAAATATGTGTGATGACCCACTACCTATTGATGATAGTTTTTTTGATGAGCAGTTGGCTGCAATAAATGTTGCTCATAACACTCCTTGGTATGCTGCCTATGCTAATTACAGTGTTGCTAAATATTTACCACCTAGCTTTACATACCAACAAAAGAAAAAATATTTTATGATTTATGACATTACTTCTAGGATGACCCACATCTTTATAAAGAAGGAGTAGAAGGTATTATTAGACATTGTGTACCTGAGCATGAACAAGGACAAATCCTACGGAAATGTCACTCCGAAGCTTATGGAGGGCATCATGCTGGAGATAGAACTACTCACAAGGTATTGCAATCTGGATTTTATTGGCCTACTCTCTTCAAGGATGCCCGTAAGTTCATCTTATCTTGTGATGAATGCAAAAGAATAGGTAATATCGGTAAGCGTCAAGAAATGCCTATGAATTATTCACTTGCTATTGAACCATTTGATGTTTGGGGATTTGATTACTTGGGAGCTTTTCCTTCCTCTAATGGGTATACACATATTCTGGTTGTTGTTGATTATGTTACTAAGTGGGTAGAAGCTATTCCAACTAGTAGTGTTGATCACAACACCTCTATTAAAATGCTTAAGGAAGTTATTTTCCCAAGGTTTGGAGTTCCTTCATGACTGATGGTGGCTCACACTTTATTCATGGCGCTTTCTGTAAAATGCTTGCCAAGTATGATGTTAACCATAGAATTGCATCGCCTTATCATCCTTAGTCTAGTGGTCAAGTTAAACTTAACAATAGATAAATAAAGTTAATCTTGCAAAAGAACGTCAATAGGTCCCGAAAGAATTGGTCTAAAAAATTAGATGATGCACTTTGGGCTTATAGAACAACATATAAAAATCCCATGGGTATGTCTCCTTATAAAATGGTTTATGCAAAATCTTGTCAATTGCCTCTTGAATTAGAACATAAAGCATATTGGGCAATCAAAGAACTCAACTATAATTTCAAACTTGCCGGTGAAAAGAGTTTATTTGATATTAGCTCATTAGATGAATGGAGAACCCAAGCTTATGAAAATGCTATGTTGTTTAAATAAAAAAGTTAAAGTATGGCATGATAAAAGAATTCAAAAGCGTGAGCTTAAAGTTGGAGAATATGTTCTTTTGTACAAATCTCGTTTCAGATTTTTTGCAGGAAAAGTCCTCTCAAAATGGGAAGGCCCCTATGTCATCGAGGAGGTTTATCGGTCTAGAGCTATGAAAATAAATAATGCCGAAGGTAATAACCCGAAGGTTATTAACGGGCAATGAATAAAACACTATATCTCAGGTATGCCCATTAATGTTGAAATTAATATTATCCAAACTTTGACACCGGAAGAACACATAAAACAGTCCTTCTGGAACACTCCATAATCATGAAAATAAGGAGGTACGTGATACGGTAAGTAAAAGGACTCCGAGAAATCCGCAAAAATATTTTTTGTCAGTTTTGGAACATTTAGAAAAAATAGGAAAATAAGAAACTTCCAGGAAGCATACCCTGGTGAGCACAAGACACCGCCTGGCTTGCCAGGCGCGCCCAGGTGGGTTGTGAAGGAAATATGCCCTAGAGGCAATAATAAAGTTATTATTTATTTCCTTATTTCATGATAAATGTTTATTATTAATGCTAGAATTGTATTAACCGGAAACATAATACATGTGTGAATACATAGACAAATAGAGTGTCACTAGTATGCCTCTACTTGACTAGCTCGTTAATCAAAGATGGTTATGTTTCCTAACCATAGACAAAGAGTTGTTATTTGATTAATGGGATCACATCATTAGTTGAATGATCTGATTGACATGACGCATTCCATTAGCTTAGCACCCGATCGTTTAGTATGTTGCTATTGCTTTCTTCATGACTTATACATGTTCCTATGACTATGAGATTATGTAACTCCCGTGTGCCGGAGGAACACTTTGTGTGCTATCAAACGTCACAACGTAACTGGGTGATTATAAAGGTGCTCTACAGGTGTCTCCAAAGGTACATGTTGGGTTGACGTATTTCGAGATTAGGATTTGTCACTCCGACCGTCCGAGAGGTATCTCTGGGCCCTCTCGGTAATGCACATCACTTAAGCCTTGCAAGAAATGCAACTAATGAGTTAGTTGCGAGATGATGTATTACGGAACGAGTAAAGAGACTTGCCGGTAACGAGATTGAACTAGGTATTGGATACCGGCGATCGGATCTCAGGAAAGTAACATACCAATGACAAAGGGAACAACGTATGTTGTTATGCGGTCTGACCGATAAAGATCTTCGTAGAATATGTAGGAGCCAATATGGGCATCCAGGTCCCGCTATTGGTCATTGACCGGAGACATGTCTTGGTCATGTCTACATCATTCTCGAACTCGTAGGGTCCGCACGCTTAAGGTTTCGATGATAGTTATATTATGAGTTTATACGTTTTGATGTACCGAAGGTTGTTCGGAGTCTCGGATGTGATCACGGACGTGACGAGGAGTCTCGAAATGGTCGAGACATAAAGATTGATATATTGGAAGCCTATGTTTGGATATCGGAAGTGTTCCGAGTGAAATCGTTATTTTACCGGAGTACCGGGAGGTTACCGGAACCCCCGGGAGATATATGGGCCTTAGTGGGCCTTAGTGGAAAAGAGAAGAGGCAGCCAGAGATGGGCCGCGCGCCCCTCCCCTCCCTTGGTCCGAATAGGACAAGGAGAGGGGGCCGGCCCCCCTTCCTCTTTTCCCCCCTCCGCGAATCCTATTCCAACTAGGATTGGGGGGGGGGGAATCCTACTCCTGGAGGGAGTAGGACTCCTCCTGGCGTGCCTCTCCTAGGCTGGCCGCACCCCCCTTGAGCCTTTATATACGAAGTTGATCCACGTGATCATATTCTTAGCCGTGTGCGGCGCCCCCTGCCACCGTAGTCCTCGATAATATTGTAGCGGTGCTTAGGCGAAGCCCTTCGACAATAGTACATCAATATCGTCACCACACCGTTGTGCTGATGGAACTCCTCCCCGACACTTTGCTGGATCGGAGTCCGGGGATCGTCATCGAGCTGAACATGTGCTAGAACTCGGAGGTGCCGTAGTTTCGGTGCTTGATCGGTCGGGCCGTTGAGACGTACGACTACATCAACCAAACGCTTCCGTTGTCGATCTACAAGGGTACGTAGATCACACTCTCTCCTCTCGTTGCTATACATCACCATGATCTTGCGTGTGCGTAGGAAATTTTTTGAAATTACTACGTTCCCCGAAAGTGGTATCAGAGCCTAGGTTTTATGTGTTGATTTTATATGCACGAGTAGAACACAAGTGAGTTGTGGGCGATATAAGTCATACTGCTTACCAGCATGTCATACTTTGGTTCGGCGGTATTGTTGGATGAAGCGGCCCGGACCAACATTACGCGTACGCTTACGCGAGACCGGTTCTCCCGACGTGCTTTGCACATAGGTGGCTTGCGGGTGACAGTTTCTCCAACTTTAGTTGAACCGAGTGAGGCTACGCACGGTCCTTGCGAAGGTTAAAACAGCACCAACTTGACAAACTATCGTTGTGGTTTTGATGCGTAGGTAAGATTGGTTCTTGCTTAAGCCCGTAGCAGCCACGTAAAACTTGCAACAACAAAGTAGAGGACGTCTAACTTGTTTTTGCATGGCATGTTGTGATGTGATATGGTCAAGACATGATGCTAAATTTCATTGTATGAGATGATCATCTTTTGTAACCGAGTTATCGGCAACTGGCAGGAGCCATATGGTTGTCGCTTTATTGTATGCAATGCAATCGCGCTGTAATGCTTTACTTTATCACTAAGCGTTAGCGATAGTCGTGGAAGCATAAGATTGGCGAGACGACAATGATGCTACGATGGAGATCAAGGTGTGCGCCGGTGACGATGGTGATCATGACGTTGCTTCGGAGATGGAGATCACGAGCACAAGATGATGATGGCCATATCATATCACTTATATTGATTGCATGTGATGTTTATCTTTTATGCATCTTATCTTGCTTTGATTGACGGTAGCATTATAAGATGATCTCTCACTAAATTACCAAGATAAAAGTGTTCTCCCTGAGTGTGCACCATTGCCAAAGTTCATCGTGCCCAAACACCACGCGATGATCGGGTGTGATAAGCTCTACGTCCATCTACAACGGGTGCAATACATTTTTGCACACGCAGAATACTCAGGTTAAACTTGACGAGCCTAGCATATGCAGATATGGCCTCGGAACACTAAGGTCGAAAGATCGAGCGTGAGTCATATAGTAGATATGATCAACATAGTGATGTTCACCATTGAAAACTACTCCATTTCACGTGATGATCGGTTATGGTTTAGTTGATTTGGATCACGTGATCACTTAGAAGATTAGAGGGATGTCTATCTAAGTGGGAGTTCTTAAGTAATATGATTAATTGAACTTAAATTTATCATGAACTTAGTACCTGATAGTATCTTGCTTATGTATGTTTGATTGTAGATAGATGGCCCGTGCTATTGTTCCATTGAATTTTAATGCGTTCCTTGAGAAAGCAAAGTTGAAAGATGATGGTAGCAATTACACGGATTGGGTCCGTAACTTGAGGATTATCCTCATTGCTGCACAGAAGAATTACGTCCTGGAAGCACCGCTGGGTGCCAGGCCTGCTGCTGGAGCAACACCAGATGTGATGAACGTCTGGCAGAGCAAAGCTGATGACTACTTGATAGTTCAGTGTGCCATCCTTTACGGCTCAGAATCGGGACTTCAACGACGTTTTGAACGTCATGGAGCATATGAGATGTTCCAGGAGTTGAAATTAATATTTCAAGCAAATGCCCGGATTGAGAGATATGAAGTCTCCAATAAGTTCTATAGCTGCAAGATGAGGAGAACAGTTCTGTCAGTGAGCATATACTCAAAATGTCTGGGGTATAATAATCACTTGATTCACATGGGAGTTAATCTTCCAGATGATTGCGTCATTGACAGAATTGTCCAATCACTACCACCAAGCTACAAGAGCTTCGTGATGAACTATAATATGCAAGGGATGAATAAGACTATTCCCGAGCTCTTCGCAATGCTGAAAGCTGCGGAGGTAGAAATCAAAAAGGAGCATCAAGTGTTGATGGTCAACAAGACCACTAGTTTCAAGAAAAAGGGCAAAGGGAATAAGAAGGGGAACTTCAAGAAGAACAGCAAGCAACTTGCTGCTCAAGAGAAGAAACCCAAGTCTGGACCTAAGCCTGAAACTGAGTGCTTCTACTGCAAGCAGATTGGTCACTGGAAGCGGAACTGCCCCATGTATTTGGCGGATAAGAAGGATGGCATATACATGTTATTGATGTGTACCTTACTAGTGCTCACAGTAGCACCTGGGTATTTGATACTGGTTTTGTTGCTAATATTTGCAACTCGAAATAGGGACTATGGATTAAGCGAACACTGGCAAAGGATGAGGTGATGATGCGCGTGGGAAATGGTTCCAAAGTCGATGTGATCGCGGTCGGCACACTACCTCTACATCTACCTTCGGGATTAGTATTAGACCTAAATAATTGTTATTTGGTGCCAGCGTTGAGCATGAACATTATATCTGGATCTTGTTTAATGCGAGACGGTTATTCATTTAAATCAGGGAATAATGGTTGTTCTATTTATATGAGTAATATCTTTTATGGTCATGCACCTTTGAAGAGTGGTCTATTTTTGATGAATCTCGATAGTAGTAATACACATATTCATAATGTTGAAGCCAAAAGATGCAAAGTTGACAATGATAGTGCAACTAATTTGTGGCACTGCCGTTTAGGTCATATCAGTATAAAGCGCATGAAGAAACTCCATACTGATGGGCTTTTGGAACCACTTGATTATGAATCACTTGGTACTTGCGAACCGTGCCTCATGGGCAAGATGACTAAAACACCGTTCTCCGGCACTATGGAGAGAGCAACAGATTTGTTGGAAATCATACATACAGATGTATGTGGTCCGATGAATATTGAGGCTCGTGGCGGATATCATTATTTTCTCACCTTCACAGATGACTTAAGCAGATATGGGTATATCTACTTAATGAAACATAAGTCTGAAACATTTGAAAAGTTCAAAGAATTTCAGAGTGAAGTTGAAAATCATTGTAACAAGAAAATAAAGTTTCTACAATCTGATCGTGGAGGAGAATATTTGAGTTACGAGTTTGGTGTACATTTGAAGCAATGCGGAATAGTTTCGCAACTCACGCCACCCGGAACACCTTAGCGTAATGGTGTGTCCGAACATCGTAATCATACTTTACTAGATATGGTGCGATCTATGATGTCTCTTACTGATTTACTGCTGTCGTTTTGGGGTTATGCTTTAGAGACGGCCGCATTCACGTTAAATAGGGCACCATCAAAATCCGTTGAGACGACGCCTTATGAACTATGGTTTGGCAAGAAACCAAAGTTGTCATTTCTGCAAGTTTGGGGCTGTGATGCTTATGTGAAAAAGCTTCAACCGAATAAGCTCAAACCCAAATCGGAGAAATGTGTCTTCATAGGATATCCGAAGGAAACTATTGTATACACCTTCTATCACAGATCCGAAGGCAAGACTTTTGTTGCTAAATTCGGAAACTTTCTGGAGAAGGAGTTTCTCTCGAAAGATGTGAGTGGGAGGAAAGTAGAACTTAATGAGGTAACTGTACCTGCTCCCTTATTGGAAAGTAGTACATCACAGAAAACTATTTCTGCGACACCTACACCAATTAGTGAGGAAGCTAATGATAATGATCATGAAACTTCAGGACAATATACTACTGAACCTTGTAGATCAACCAGAGTGAGATCCGTGCCAGAGTGGTACGGTAATCTTGTTCTGGAAATCATGCTACTAGATCATGATGAACCTACGAACTATGAAGAAGCGATGGTGAGCCCAGATTCTGCAAAATGGATTGAAGCCATGAAATCTGAGATGGGATCCATGTATGAGAACAAAGTATGGACTTTGGTTGACTTGCCCGATGATCGGCAAGCAATTGAGAATAAATGGATCTTCAAGAAGAAGACTGACGCTGACGGTAATATTACTGTCTAGAAAGCTCGACTTGTCGCAAAAGGTTTTCGACAAGTTCAAGGGGTTGACTACGATGAGACCTTCTCACCCTAGCGATGCTTAAGTCTGTCTGAATCATGTTAGCAATTGCCGCATTTTATGATTATGAAATTTTGCAGATGGATGTCAAAACTGCATTCCTGAATGGATTTCCGGAAGAAGAGTTGTATATGATGCAACCGGAAGGTTTTGTCGATCCAAAGGGAGCTAACGAAGTGTGCAAGCTCCAGTGATCCATTTATGGACTGGTGCAAGCCTCTCGGAGTTGGAATAAACGCTTTGATAGTGTGATCAAAGCATTTGGTTTTATACAGACTTTCAGAGAAGCCTGTATTTACAAGAAAGTGAGTGGGAGCTCTGTAGCATTTCTGATATTATATGTGGATGACATATTACTGATTGGAAATGATATAGAATTTCTGGATAGCATAAAGGGATACCTGAATAAGAGTTTTTCAATGAAAGACCTCGGTGAAGCTGCTTACATATTAGGCAGAAAGATCTATAGAGATAGATCAAGACGCTTAATTGGACTTTCACAAAGCACATACCTTGACAAGATTTTGAAGAAGTTCAAAATGGATCAAGCAAAGAAAGGGATCTTGCCTGTGTTACAAGGTGTGAAGTTGAGTCAGACTCAATGCCCGACCACTGCAGAAGATAGAGAGAAAATGAAAGATGTTCCCTATGCTTCAGCCATAGGCTCTATCATGTACGCAATGCTATGTACCAGACCTGCTGTGTGCCTTGCTATAAGTCTAGCAGGGAGGTACCAAAGTAATCCAGGAGTGGATCACTGGACAGCGGTCAAGAACATCCTGAAATACCTGAAAAGGACTAAGGATATGTTTCTCGTATATGGAGGTGACAAAGAGCTCATCGTAAACGGTTACATTGATGCAAGCTTTGACACTGATCCGGATGATTCTAAATCGCAAACCGGATACGTGTTTACATTAAACGGTGGAGCTGTCAGTTGGTGCAGTTCTAAACAAAGCGTCGTGGCGGGATCTACATGTGAAGCGGAGTACATAGCTGCTTCAGAAGCAGCAAATGAAGGAGTCTGGATGAAGGAGTTCATATCCGATCTAGGTGTCATACGTAGTGCATCGGGTCGAATGAAGATCTTTTGTGACAATACTGGTGCAATTGCCTTGGCAAAGGAATCCAGATTTCACAAGAGAACCAAACACATCAAGAGACGCTTCAATTCCATCTGGGATCTAGTCCAGGTGGGAGACATAGAAATTTGCAAGATACATACGGAGCTGAATGTAGCAGACCCGTTGACTAAGCCTCTTCCACGAGCAAAACATGATCAACACCAAAACTCCATGGGTGTTAGAATCATTACTGTGTAATCTAGATTATTGACTCTAGTGCAAGTGGGAGACTGAAGGAAATATGCCCTAGAGGCAATAATAAAGTTATTATTTATTTCCTTATTTCATGATAAATGTTTATTATTCATGCTAGAATTGTATTAACCGGAAACATAATACATGTGTGAATACATAGACAAACAGAGTGTCACTAGTATGCCTCTACTTGACTAGATCGTTAATCAAAGATGTTATGTTTTCTAACCATAGACAAAGAGTTGTTATTTGATTAACGGGATCACATCATTAGTTGAATGATCTGATTGACATGACCCATTCCATTAGCTTAGCACCCGATCGTTTAGTATGTTGCTATTGCTTTATTCATGACTTATACATGTTCCTATGACTATGAGATTATGTAACTCCCGTGTGCCGGAGGAACACTTTGTGTGCTACCAAACGTCACAACGTAACTGGGTGATTATAAAGGTGCTCTACAGGTGTCTCCAAAGGTACATGTTGGGTTGACGTATTTCGAGATTAGGATTTGTCACTCCGATCGTCGGAGAGGTATCTCTGGGCCCTCTCGGTAATGCACATCACTTAAGCCTTGCAAGCAATGCAACTAATGAGTTAGTTGCCAGATGATGTATTATGGAATGAGTAAAGAGACTTGCCAGTAACGAGATTGAACTAGGTATTGGATACCGACGATCGAATCTCGGGCAAGTAACATATCGATGACAAAGGGAACACCGTATGTTGTTATGCGGCCTGACCGATAAAGATCTTCATAGAATGTGTAGGAGCCAATATGGGCATCCAGGTCCCGCTATTGGTTATTGACCGGAGACATGTCTCGGTCATGTCTACATTGTTATCGAACCCGTAGGGTCCGCATGCTTAAGGTTTCGATGATAGTTATATTATGAGTTTATACGTTTTGATGTACTGAAGGTTGTTCGGAGTCCCGGATGTGACCGCGGACATGACAAGGAGTCTCGAAATGGTCGAGACATAAAGATTGATATATTGGAAGCCTATGTTTGGATATCGGAAGTGTTCCGAGTGAAATCGGGATTTTATCGGAGTACCGGGAGGTTACCGGAACCCCCCGGGAGATATATGGGCCTTAGTGGGCCTTAGTGGAAAAGAGAAGAGGAAGCCAGAGATGGGCCGCGTGCCCCTCCCCTCCCTTGGTCCGAATAGGACAAGGAGAGGGGGCCGGCCCCCCTTCCTCTTTTCCCCCCTCCGCGAATCCTATTCCAACTAGGATTGGGGGGGGGGGGGAATCCTACTCCCGGAGGGAGTAGGACTCCTCCTGGCGCGCCTCTCCTAGGCCGGCCGCCCCCCCCCTTGAGCCTTTATATACGGAGGCAGGGGCACCCCAGAGGAACACAAGTTGAACCACGTGATCATATTCTTAGCCGTGTGCGGCGCCCCCTGCCACCATAGTCCTCGATAATATTGTAGCGGTGCTTAGGCGAAGCCCTGCGACAGTACTGCATCAAGATCGTCACCACGCCGTCATGCTAACGGAACTCTTCCCCGACACTTTGCTGGATCGGAGTCCGGGGATCGTCATCGAGCTGAACGTGTGCTAGAACTCGGAGGTGCCGTAGTTTCGGTGCTTGATCGGTCGGGCCGTGGAGACATACGGCTACATCAACCAAACGCTTCCATTGTCGATCTACATGGGTACGTAGATCACACTCTCCCCTCTCGTTGCTATACATCACCATGATCTTGCATGTGCGTAGGAAATTTTTTGAAATTACTACGTTCCCCAACAAGTTGTGCCCACCTAGGGTACCTTTCGAACTCTGTTTTTCTACAACTTGCTTGTTGCCCAAGATAAAAAATCTTTATATACCCCCCGAACCTGTTGACCATCGTATCACGGAGAAATCTTCTGTTCTCTTTTCTTGCCAGGCATCATGTCTTCTTCTTCCTCCAACAACGTGGGAGAGGATCCTTGGTTGATGAAGATCGAGCTGAAGAGAGAAGAGCCCGCAGAAGCCATCAAGGGAGATGAGAGCAAGGAGGTTACCATAGATCAACCCCTGTTCTTCGAGCAAGCACTGCCAGCCGAGGAGGAAGAGGAAGATATCCTTAAACCTTACTATGCTCATCTTACTAATACTGAGATTGAAGCCTTTTGCATCATTGAAATGGTTCATGTGCAAAATAAGTATCTCAGCCATGAAAATATTCTACATGAAGAGAACATCATCCACCTCCGAGGCGTCATCCGTCGATTGGAGAATATCTTGATCCTCAAGGACATGATTTCTTCATCACCACCACCTTGTTCTTCATCACCAAAAGAGAATTGAGTATCGGCTATGGGCACTCCCCTTGGCTTCCGCCAAGCTTGGGGGAGGTGCCCCGGTATCGTATCATCCCGCTATCTTTTACCTTTACTTATTTTAGTTTGATCTTTTGCTTTAGATGAATAAAAGTTTAGTTCGATCCTTTCTTTTCAAAAGTTTGCTTAGTGATCTATCCTTGTAATCGTGTGCGAGATATATAATAAAGTTTAGTTTGAGTTTTTGCTTTCTTTATTTTGATGTTGCAAATAAAAAGAAAGGAAATAAATGAACGAAAGCAAATAAATGAAAAAACATCATATGGTAATCTTATGGTAGGTGACGACACCACATAAGGAAAAGTATAGGTAGGAAATTATGTTAGAGATTCACAAACATAGAATTAGGCAATGATGCAACTCATGAAAGAATTAATAAGGGAAGAGAAGATTCACATATAAATATACCATCGTAGAAATCTTTTGTGATTGTGAGCCAAAATTGTTGACGTTGGACAAGGAAGAGAACATAATGGTTTATGTTTGTTTACATTCACATAGAACTCATATTGTCATGGATCCTTTAACATGTGGTTCTTACCCCTAACTTTGCTAGCCAAAAACTCCGCACTAAGTACAGATACTACTTGTACATCCAAAAACCCTTAAACCCAAATCTTATTTTCAAGAGTCCACCATACGTACCAAGGGATTGAGGAAGATCCCTCAAGTAAGTTTTTATCGGTGCAAAAAGGCAATAAAAATTGCTTTTAAAAGTGTGAGATTATTTAGTGTAAGAGAAAGTTGAGCGTTGCCCAAACTTGTGATGGTGAAGAATAAAAGCGATAGACTGCATAATAAAGGGGCAATGCAACGTGATGTTCTTTTGCATTAAGGGGTTGAGCATACAAACAAATAAGTGCATGGCAACCTCTGCTTCCCTCTGCGAAGGGCCTATCTATTACTTTTATGTATTTACTTTTATGCAAAGAGTCAAAGTTTTCTCTCTAGTCCTTTTTATTTTCTCCTTTGGCAAGCATCATGTGGTGAGGAAAGATCTAGGCAGATATGTCCATTTGAATATAGATAGCATGAGTTATTATTGTTTACATCACCCTTGAGGTGAATACATTGGGAGGCGAAACTACAAGCCCCTATCTTTCTATGTGTCCGGTTGAAACATTTTGCTCACATGTACGCGGTGAGTGTTAGCAATCATAGAAGACTATATGATGGTTGTCTATGTGGACGTGCGTAAAGGCTCCGATACGTGACCTTCCTGAAAAGATGATGAATTTTGGTTGCAAAGTTGACTCAGAACATAGTTTGTTGGTTTATAATAGAGTTTTTGCTTTATACTTCAATAGTGTGATGAATTGTTACTTATTCATGAGAAGCCTATGATAAACGTTATATGATAAGAGCCTTATGTTCAAGTTTGTTGCTGTTATAATAATGTACATGATGCTTCTATGTTCGTATTTTGTTTTTATCGACACCTCTCTCTCTAAGCATGTGGACATGTTTTTTGATTTCGATTTTCGCTTGAGGACAAGCAAGGTCTAAGCATGGGGGAGTTGATACGTCCATTTTGCATCATGTTTTACATTGTTATTTATAATGATTTTATCCATAATAATGCTTTTTGGAGTAATTCTAATGGCTTTTCTCTCATAGTATGCAAGGTATACACAAAGAGGGAGAATTCCGGCAGCTGGAAATCTGGACCTGGAAAAGCTACGTCAGGCTACCTATTCTGCACAACTCCAAACAAGCTAAAACTTCACGAAGAATTTTTATGGAATATATGAAGAATATTGGAGTAAATAAGTACCAGAGGGGCCCACCAGGTGGGCACAACCCACATGGGCGTGCCAGGGAGCCCAGGCATGCCCTGGTGGGTTGTGCTCAGCCAGACCCACCTCCGATGCCCATCTTCTAGTATATAAGTCATTTTGACCTATAAAAAAATATGGAGAGGAGTTTCGGGACGGAGCACCGCCATCTCGAGGCGGAATTTGGGCTGGAGCACTTTTGCCCTTCGGCGGAGCGATTCCGCCAGGGGAACTTCCCTCCCGTAGGGGGAAATCATCATCCTCATCATAACCAACAACTATCCCATCTTGGGGACGGCAATCTCCATCAACATCTTCAACATCACCATCTCATGTCAAACCCTAGTGCATCTCTTGTGTTGAATCTTGTTACCGGAACTATAGATTGGTGCTTGTGGGTGACTAGTAGTGTTGATTACATCTTCTAGTTGATTACTATATGGTTTACTTGCTGGAAGATCATATGTTCAGATCCAATATGCTATTTAATACCCCTATGATCTTGAGCATGATTATCATTTGAGAGTAGTTACTTCTGTTCTTGAGGTGACGGGAGAAATCATGTTGCCAGTAATCATGTGAACTTGATAAGTGTTTGATATTTTGATAATATGTATGTTGTGATTCCCTTAGTGGTGTGATGTGAACGTCGACTACATGACACTTCACCATATTTGGGCCTAAGGGAATGAATTGTTGAGTAGCACTTAGATGATGGGTTGTGAAAGTGACAGAAGCTTAAACCCAAGTTTATGCGCTATTCTGTTTGGGGCCGATTTGATCCAAAAGTTTAATGCTATGGTTAGAATTTATTCTTAATACTTTTCTCGTAGTTGCGGATGCTTGCAGGAGGGTTATTCATAAGTAGGAGGTTTGTTCAAGTAAGAAAAACACCTAAGCACCGGTCCACCCACATATCAAATTATCGAAGTACCGAACACAAATCAAACCAACATGGTGAAACTGACTAGATGAAAATCCCATGTACCCTCAAGAACGCTTTTCTTATCATAAGAGACCATTCTGGCCTGTCTGTTGCCTCAAAAGGATTGGGCTACCTTGCTGCACTTTTTCTACTATTATCGTTACTTGCTCGTTAGAAATTATCTTGCTATCAAACTACTCTGTTACTTACAATTTCAGCACTTGCAGACATTACCTTGCTGAAAAACCACCTGTCATTTCCTTCTGCTCGTCGTTGGGTTCGACACTCTTACTTATCGAAAAGAGCTACAATTGATCCCCTATACTTGTGAGTCATGGGTAGTATCAATTGAAGGATCTTCGTGCTGCTGAGTAGCTCGCTGGCTCTCAAGTGCCTCTATTTTCTTATCCTGCAGCGCTAATCTTTCTTCGACCTTCTGCATCCGGTCCACATCCTCCTTCTTCTTTATTCCTCGGCTTCTATAACCAGTGCTCTCTAGAAACCCATACTTCCACGGAACGGAGCCTGATGTGCCTCGTGTTCGTCCAGGGTGTTCAGGATTCCCAAGGGCTTTTGACAGCTCATCCTTCTCTGTCGGGATGGAACCTCCCTTCCTCCACTTCCTTGATTGCTTCTTGAATATTTAGGACGGCTTGTTTCAAGTTGAGCTGTCATGAAAACACACTTCCCTATTTCTGGGTCCAAAGTTCCTCCATGCCCGAAGAACTTAGTCCTTGACCGATCGGGCCAGTTCAATGTCGCTGGTTGGACCCTTTTAGCAAGTAGGTCGTTCTTGATACATCTCCAACATATCTATAATTTATAAAGTATTCATGCTATTATATTATCCATCTAGGATGTTTTACATGCATTTATATGCTATTTTATATGATTTTTGGGACTAACCTACTCCCTCTGTCTAGGTGAGTAAGTCATCTTAGGTTGTGCATCGTGACCAAGAAGGAAGGGAAAACAAGAGACTTTAATGTTTATTTGCTAATTAATAGCATTGCATGCAATAAACTAACCATTGCATGTCGTGTTTGGTAATCTCAAGTCATTAAAAGCATACACATCCCTCGTCTCTTATTGGTTGATATGTCAAGAAACAAGAAACGAGGTAGAAGTTAATGCACCACGCCTAAGTGTTTTGGGACTATTTGATTTTCGTAAGATGACATACACACCTAGACGGAGGGAGTATTAACCTAGAGCCCAGTGCCAGTTTCAGTTTTTTCGTTGTTTTTGAGTATCGCAGAAAAGGAAAACCAAACGGAGTCCAATTGACCTGAAACTTGACAGAGCTTATTTTTGGACCAGAAGAAGGCCAGGAAGCAAAAGGACTGGGCCGGAAGAGTCTTGGGCTGCTCACGAGGGTGGGGGCACGCCTACCCCCCTGGGCGCGCCTCCGGCCTCGTGGACAGCCCGGAGACCCCCCCTGCCTTGTTCCTGACTCCAACACCTCTTATATAACCCAAAACTTCCAAAAAGAAACTGAGATCAGGAGTTCCGCCGCCAGAAGCCTCCGTAGCCACCGAAAACCAATCTAGGCCCTCTCCGGCACCCAGCCGGAGGGGGCCATCATCACCAGAGGGCATGCAGCAGGATACCGGATGGGCCATCATCACCATGAAGGCCAAGGATCAGAGGGAGAACCTCTCCCCATCTATGGGGAGGACATGGAGGAGGAAGTACAAGGGGGAGAACCTCTCCTCCTCTCTCTCCCGGTGGCATCGGAGTGCCATCGGGAGGGGAATCATCGTCGTGGTGATCGTCTTCATCAACATCACCATCATCATCAACATCCTCATCTCTTTTACGCGGTACACTCTCCCGCACCCCGCTATAATCCCTACTTGAACATGGTGCTTTATGCCACATATTATGATCCAATGATGTGTTGCCATCCTATGATGTTTTGAGTAGATATCCTTTGTCTTTGGGCTGATTGATGATCTAGATTGGTATGAGTTGTATGTTTTACTTTGGTGCTGTCCTATGGTGCCCTCCGTGCCGCGCAAGCGTGAGGGATTCCCGCTGTAGGGTGTTGCAATACGTTCATGATTCTCTAATAGTGGGTTAACTTCCGGCCGGTTTACACCGCGGGGTATATCCCCAACATATGGGATGAAGGGGACTTGATGCTTTAATGCTATGGTTGGGTTTTACCTTAATGATATTCAGTAGTTGTGGATGCTTGCTAGAGTTCCAATCATAAGTGCATATGATCCAAGTAGAGAAAGTATGTTAGCTTATGCCTCTCCCTCATATGAAACCGCAATAGTGATTATCGGTCTTGTTAACGATTGCGTAGGACAATTCCGCATACCGATCCACCATTATTCCACGCTCGCTATTTATAATATTTAGTAATATATTCTAACTTTATGATAACAGCCCCTACTTTTATAATTTATCTCTCCGATATCATGCAAAGTTATCCTCTTCATACCCACAACGTATTTTTATTTCTCGTTTCTAGTTGGAAGCAAACGTTCGGTGTACGTAGAGTCGTATTAGTGGCAGATAGGGCTTGAGACAATATTGATCTTACCTTTAGCTCCTTGTGGGTTCGACACTCCATACTTATCACTTCCACCTTTGGAAATTTCTATGATGATTCCCCGCACTTGGGGATTATCAGTTCTCAGCTTTGTCCCATGTAGGTCGGGCAAAGTTGTAGCCACTTGGCCCCGTAACATGGTGATACTTCTTCTTTGCAGCATTTTGCTTATTTATCTGTGATCTTTTGTTAGCTTTCTCAGATTTCTAGTGCGCCACAAATGCGGGCCAGTGATATTTTATATTTGCATATTGACCGGTGAATTCTGGAGTCTCGTCATTGTTGACAAACTTGTTCAATCTTTTATTCTAGTTCTCGAATAGTTTTGCCATCTTCTTAAGAGCCCACGTCTTGACTTGTCGCTGTATAACTGGGTTATTTGGATCCTCCTCTGGCGGTAGGCTGAAATTTGTCATCAGCGAGTTCCAAAGCTCCTCTTTCTGTCTATTGTCGAC
Organism: Triticum aestivum; assembly: GCF_018294505.1. Classification (NCBI taxonomy): domain Eukaryota; kingdom Viridiplantae; phylum Streptophyta; class Magnoliopsida; order Poales; family Poaceae; genus Triticum; species Triticum aestivum. The sequence goes on along the minus strand of NC_057806.1, from coordinate 520,188,916 downwards.
ATAAGAAACTTCACCATCCTTCTTCTTATTCCATTCTTGGATGCTGATCCTGACACTATCCCTAACAAGAACTCCGCATTGATGTACAGATTTGTCTTTGGTCCGCTTGGGAGCAATCGGTGGGCCATATGGAGCGACTTCTTCGATCGTGAACCTTTCATCCTGATCCAACTTTTCCTTCGGGCCTCGTCTCCTTGCATAAGTTTGGCTCGATCTAGATGGCTAAAAGAAGAAAGAAGTGTTAATATATGTACATACAAAACAATTAATGCATCTAGTCATTAGAGGCTTAATTAATATATATATATATACCTTGCTAGACTTTGCAAGAGTTAAAGGCTCCAACACCGGCGGAGCGGTCATATCCTCCCTCTTCCATTCGATCATCGGAGTCGACGTTATCTCCTCCCTCCTCCATTCGATCATCAGATTCATGATCCTCTCTTTCCTCGCCATCAGTGTCGTTGAGAAATGACAAGGTGATATCATCACCGCCGTCATGAATTATAACCCCCAATAACTGTTGTTTTTCTAATTCTCTATCCATAGTTTAAGCAAATATTACAACATGGCAATATACAACCATGAGAGATGGATTAGTGGCGAACATAGAAATAATCACAACATGGAATCATATGCATATGAGCAATGGATTAGTGGCAAACATCATGCAAAGTTGACAAGTTTTATATAATAATCAGCTTTAGATGATCGTCGAGGACTCCCCCCCTCATGTCTGATGAGTCGTCCTATCTTTCGAGAGAGGATACTTTGTGGACCACCTCTCTCATGCATGTCCGACATGCAAATCATGTTTTCATATGCCTCAAAATCAAAGTTATCGAGGTTATGTTTTAACGACCCCCCTTCATGTCAAAGTTATCGGGATTATATTTTAACGACTCCCTCTCTCATGTTTTCATATGCCTCAAAATCAAAGTTATATATCGGGGTTCTGTTTTAATGACAAGATGAATACAAGATTTATACACAACATGAATACAAAATGAATACAAGATGAATACAAGATTTATACACATGGATGAATAGACAACTCAACAAATGAACCAACCATCATCCTATGAACAAAACTCAACATACAACAAATGGACACCTTTTGTCGAACAACGGAGGGAGGATCATGGACCAACTCCACGAAGTTGCAACACCACAACCTGTAATTCCACCGATTGTAAATTTTTTAGGCAAAACCCAAGTATAGTAGCACTCGCATGGCAAAAAAGCTAGTAAAACCTAGTAAACATAAGTATATGCTAGTAAAGTATACCAATCACTTTCTACAATAGACCAAATGATTGACACGGCAAAAAAACAACATTACTAAAGTTTGCCACAAGATTACTAAAGTTTGCCACAACTTTGCCATATAAGGTCAAAAGTTTGCCACAACATTAATAAATTTCATAACTTCGCCACAACAAAACTTTCTTCAATGAACATCAAAATGAACTCTAAATAAACTCTAAAGACAAAATGATCATCCATCCATCTAAACATATCTATCTATCCATCTAACATCTCATACATATCTATCTATATCCATCTAACATCCAGACATGGTTTTCTTTTCAATTCTCCAACAATTATTGATTCTTATAAAATTGCAAAGGAAATATGATATCCTTAGCACTTCTGGCGTCACCAATCCTACCACAACAAAACATCAGTACCCCCATACAATTTCTTCAAAAATATTATGTCCCGAAGTTCAAATAATTCAAATTTCATTTGAATGCAATTTGGACCAAATTAAGAATCCTTGCTCAAAGCCTTATCTCCCCTGCTCCAATAATTCTGAATTTTTTAAAGAAACCTTTTCTTACACCAGAGCATCACCACACAAAAAATTCAAAATTATCAAAAATGCCTAGATGGAATAGGCATTCTGTTGATCACCTTCTGTCGAACAAGTATGCAGTGGCGGCGACAAGCAGAGGAAGTGGCAGCGCATTGGAAGGGAGAAGCTCATTAGGGGTGGCGTCGGAGCAGGGAGCGGCGGCCGGCGTCGGGGCAGGGAGTGGCGCCCGACGTCGGGGGCTCGGGGAGGAAGCGAGGGCGGGGCGCGGCGAGGGCGTCGGGGTAAGGCGCAGCGAGGGCATCGGGGCAGGGCACGACGAGGGGGTGACGGCAATCTCCGATGTAGCAGCCTGGCAGCAGCGTGCTCTCGTTTGGCATCGGGGGAGAGAATGGGAGAAAAACTCCTAAGTCCTACTTATATAGCCCCACCTTTAGTTCCGGTTGGTGGCTCCAACCGGGACTACCAAGTGGGACTAAAGGTGTATTTCTCTAGGCAAAGGGCCGGAAGCACAGCCCTTTAGTCCCGGTTGGTGGCTCCAACTGGGACTAAAGGTGTATTTCGTGAGGCGAAAGGGTGGGAAGCACAGCCCTTTAGTCCCGGTTGGTGGCTCTAGTCGGGGCTCGAGGGGGGCCTTTAGTCCCTATTTGAGCCACCAACCGGGACTAAATGTCTGGCACAATGGTGTCGAAAGTTTAGTCCCACCTCGCTAGTTGATAGGAGCTCGCAACGGTTTATAAGAACGGCTGTGACATGCCTCTCGAGCTTCTCTCTAAAGTAGGCAGTACATGCCTACCATTGTTCCCTGTTGGGCCTGCTTGCACTGCGGGCCTGCATCCTGGCCCATATATAGGGTTTCTAGTCGTATGTAGGTCGTGGTGGCTTAGTAAGCGTGCATTTTTTTATTTTTTTGCATGCGTTATGTTTTTAAAATTGTTTTTTTGCATATGTTATTTTTAGTTATATAATTCTAGCTGCATAAATTTTATATAATTTTAGTTGGAATTTTTTTATTTTTTGCATATGTTATGTTTTTAAAATTTTAATGTTATTTTTTTGCATAAGTTAATTTTAGTTATATAATTTTATTTGCATAAATTTTATATAATTTAGTTATATAATTTTAGTTGCATAAATTTAAATTTTTATTGATTCTTTTTAGTTGATTCCTTACTGCTAGAGTTTTATAAAAGCTTTTTAGTTTACCATTAAAGTTTGTAACAAAAAATATTGTATGAAAAATCTTTTTGCTATTAAGTTTCTAACAAAAAATATTTCGATAATTTTAGTTGCATAAATTTTATATAATTTTAAGTTAATATTATTTTGATCATAACTAGAGGTCCATAAAATCTTTTTAGTTGATTCTTTTTGCTATTGAAGAATATTATAATTTTGTTTTAGTTGATCATAAAAAAATACTTTAATTGATTATTTTTAGTTCATACTTTTTGCTATTATAGTTTTATAAAAGCTTTTTAGTTCATTCTTTGAGCTAAATGACCCTGAAACTGAAAAGAACTACAAATGAACTCTTGAAAGGTTGAAACTTGGCATGGTATCATAATTTCACCCACATAGCATGTGCTAAAAAGTTTAGAGGGTTACTCTAAAAACTAGATGTACTTCATGTACAAAATGGACAATCTCTTTCGAAGTATCAGGGTTTCGGATGAAAACTCAACTATCACAAAGGGATTTCATTTCTTGACATGTAACTGCAGTGATGTGCTAGATCAAAGACATCATCAGAATAGTTGTTGAGCATAACTATGGATTTCAACCGAGAACCAAAGGTGCAACCCAGAATCGTACCACCATCTGATTTGTTGTCTTCACTAGAGAGAAAGTCTTCACTTTTTCTTCGCGTGTATCCCTTTCTTATTGCGCCGTAACCATGGATAATCTTCATCGATTAACAGGATGCTTGGGACAACGTTCACTTTGAAGGGAGGAATTTCATGAAACTTTTCATAATATTCAGACATGTCTGTCTTGTCCTCCAGTCCCACGATATTTCTTTTCCCTGAAAGAACTATGTGGCTTTTGGCTCATCGTATGATGTATTAACTTTCTTATCTTTTCTTTTTCTCGGTTTGGTAGACATGTCCTTCGCATAGAAAACCTGCACCACATCATTGGCTAGGACAAATGGTTCCTCTATGTACCCAAGATTGTTGAGATCCACTATTGTCTTTTCGTACTGCGGGCCTACCTGTAGCCTGCCTCCTGACAGATTGAACCATTTGCACCGAAACAAAGGGACCTTAAAATCATGTCCATAGTCAAGTTCCCGTATGTCCACTATGTAATCCAGTCGTCAGACTGCTCCGGGTGTTTGGAGCATAGAATATTCTTGTGTTCATTGACATACAGGGTCATCAAGGTAGATTTCTGTAGAACTGTGTAGTGTGCTTGGGCCCAAGAATGCCCGTCCCTACATATTATTGAATCTGCTCCTAGCGTGCCTTCTCCACTCAGTCTCCCCTTATACCGCGATAGAGGGACACCAATTGGCTTAAGGTCAGAAATAAAGTCAACACAAAACCCGATGACCTCCTCTGTTTGATGGCCCGTGGAGTTGCTTCCTTCTGGCCTAGCATGGTTACGAACATATTTATTTAAGACTCCCATGAACCTTTCAAAGGGGAACATATTAGGTAGAAATACAAGCCCCAGAATGGCAATCTCATCGTGTGTCATGATATTAAAGAAGGATGGTGGGAACACCAACTCGAAACTGACAAGACACTGCACCAAATCATTCTATAACCTTGGTAGGATTTCTGGATCGATTACCTTCTGAGAGATTGTATTGAGGAATGCACATAGCATCACAAGGGCTAATCAAATGTTTTTTTGGTAGAAGCCCCCTCAATGCAAGCGAATGAAATTGAGTCAAAATCACGTGGCAGTCATGAGACTTTAGGTTGTGGAACTTTTTCTCTACCATATTTATTATTCACTTCATGTTCGACGAGAAGCCAGACGGGACATACATACTGAGCAGTTATTCAAAGAAGATTTCTTCTCTTCTTTGGTAAGAGCGTAGCTAAGAGGACCTTGATACTGCTTTGGATGCATGTCATCTTTTTCATGCACACGTTGCTGGTCCACCCGTGCCTCCGGTGTATATTTTGTCTTCCCATACACGCCGAAGAAGCCGACCAGGTTCACGCAAATATTCTTCCTCACATGCACCACGTCGATTGCAGAGCAGACCTCTAGGTCTTTCTAATAGGGTAGGTCCCAAAATATAGATTTCTTCTTCCACATGGATGCGTGTCCCTCATCATCATTCAGAACAGATTGTCCGCCAAGACCCTCTCTAAAGATTACTTGTAAATCCTTGACCATATCAAGTATATCATCAGCAGTACGGAGGACGGACTTCTGATGTCTGCTAGACTACATTGGTATTTCCCCAAAGTGGAAGGGATGATGCATCACAACGACAGTAGGTATTTCCCTCAATGATGAGACCAAGGTTATCGAACCAGTAGGAGAACCAAGCAACACTACGTACACAACACCTGCACACAAAGAACAAATACTCGCAACCCGGCATGTTAAAGGGGTTATCAATCCCTTTCGGGTAACGGTGCCACAAATTAGCAAACAGACATGATAAAATATGATAGATGGGATAAATAGATCTCGGATAAAATAAATTGTAGCATGGCATTTTGGTATTTTTGGTTTAATAGATCTGAAAATAAAAGCAAATAAAAATAGATCAAGAAGGCAAATATAATAAAAAAGGGACCCGGGACCGTAGTTTTCACTAGTGGCTTCTCTCGTGAAAATAGCAAACGGCGGGTAAACGAATTACTGTTGAGAAATTGATAGAATTTCAAATAATCATGACGATATCTAGGCAATGATCATTATATAGGCATGATATGTCCATTTTGCATCATGTTTTTATATCGATATTTATTGCATTACGGGCTGTTATTACATATTACGTCACAATACTTATGCCTATTCTCTCTTATTTTCAAGGTTTACATGAAGAGGGAGAATGCCAGCAGCTGGGATTCTAGGCTAGAAAAGGAGCAAATATTAGAGACCTATTTTGCACAGCTCCAAAAGACCTGAAACTTCACAGGAGCATGTTTCAGAATATATATAAAATATTGAGCGAAAGAAGTACCTGAGGGGGCCCACGCCCTGACCACGAGGGTGGGGGCGCGCCCCCTGCCTCGTGGGCTCCCTGGTGGCCCTCCGATGCCCATCTTCTTCTATATGAGGTCTTTCGTCTGAGAAAAAAATAATAGGAAAGCTTTGGGGAAGAAACTCCACCGCCACGAGGCGGAACCAATCTAGGGCTCCGGTAGAGCTGTTCTGCCGGTGAAACTTCCCTCCGGGAGGGGGAAATCATCACCATTGTCATCACCAATGATCCTCTCATCGGGAGGGGGTCAATCTCCATCAACATCTTCACCAGCACCATCTCATCTCAAACCCTAGTTCATCTGTTGTATCCATCTTTGTATCCAAACCTTAGATTGGTACCTGTGGGTTGCTAGTAGTGTTGAATACTCATTGTAGTTGATGCTAGTTGGTTTACTTGGTGGAAGATCATATGTTCAGATCCATTATGCATATTAATACCCCTCTGATTATGAACATGAATATGCTTTGTGAGTAGATACGTTTGTTCCTGAGGACATGGGAGAAGTCTTGCTATTAGTAGTCATGTGAATTTGGTATCCGTTCGATATTTTGATGAGATGTATGTTGTCATCCCTCTAGTGGTGTCATGTGAACATCGACTACATGACACTTCACCATTTTTTGGGCCTAGAGGGAGGCATTGGGAAGTAATAAGTAGATGATGGGTTGCTAGAGTGACAGAAGCTTAAACCCTAGTTTATGTGTTGCTTCATCAGGGGCTAATTTGGATCCATATGTTTCATGCTATGGTCTGGTTTACCTTAATACTTCTGTTGAAGTTGCGGATGCTTGCAATGGGGGTTAATCATAAGTGGGATGGTTGGCCAAGTAAGGGCAGTACCCAAGCACCGGTCCACCCACATATCAAATTATCAAAGTACCGAACGCGAATCATATGAATGTGATGAAAACTAGCTTGACGATAATTCCCATGTGTCCTAGGGAGCGTTTTCCTTCATATAGGAGTTTGTGCAGGCTTTTCCTTTGCTACAAAAATGATTGGGCCATCTTGCTGCACCTTATTTACTTTTATCACTTGCTACTCGTTACAAATTACCTTATCACAAAACTATCTATTACCGATAATTTTGGTGCTTGCAGAGAATACCTTACTGAAAATTGCTTATCATTTCCTTCTGCTCCACGTTGGGTTTGACACTCTTACTTATCAAAAAGCTACGATAGATCCCCTACACTTTTGGGTCATCAAGACTATTTTCTGTTGCCGTTGCCGGGGAGTGAAGCGCCTTTGGTAGGTGGAATTTGGTAAGGAAAATTTTATATAGTGCGCTGATATTTACTGTCACTTGTTACTATGGAACATCATCCTTTGAGGGGCTTGTTTGGGGTATCTTCACCCCGACCAATAGAGCAAAGAGTTGCTCCTCAACCTACTGAAAATGTTTACTTTGAAATTCCTTTGGGTATGATAGAGAAACTGCTAGGTAATCCTTTTGCAGGAGATGGAACATTGCATCCCGATTTACACTTAATCTATGTGGATGAAGTTTGTGGATTATTTAAGCTTGCAGGTATGCACGAGGATGTTATCAAGAAGAAGGTCTTCCCTTTATCTTTGAAGGGAGATGCATGGACATGGTATAGGCTATGTGATGATATGGGATCATGGGACTACAAGCGATTGAAATTGGAATTTCATCAGAAGTTTTATCCTATGCATCTTGATCATCATGACCATAATTATATATATATATAATTTTTGGCCTCTTGAAGGAGAAATCATCGCTCAAGTTTGGGGGAGGCTTAAGTCAATGTTATATTCATGCCCCAATTATGAGCTCTCAAGAGAAATGATTATTCAAAAAAATTGTGCTCGGATTTCCCTCAGTAATCGCTCCATGCTCGATACTTCTTGTACTGGATCTTTTATGATGAAGACTATTGAACTCAAATGGGATTTATTGGAAAGAATTAAACGCAACTCTGAAGATTGGGACCTCGACGAAGGTAAGGAGTCAGGTATAACACCTAAGTTTGATTGTGTTAAATCTTTTATGGATACCAATGCTTTCCGTGAATTTAGCACTAAATATGGACTTGACTCTGAGATAGTAGATTATTTTTGTGAATCCTTTGCTACTCATGTTGATCTCCCTAAGGAGAAGTGGTTTAGATATAATCCTCCCATTGAAGTAAAAGCAGTTGCACCTATTAAAGTTGAAGAAAAGATTATCACTTATGATGATCCTATTGTTCCTGCTGCTTATATTGAGAAGCCACCTTTTCCCTGTTAGAATAAAGGATCGTGCTAAAGCTTCAACTGTAGTCAACAAAAGTAATATTAAGACACCTAAACCCCCCGAGCAAATTAAATTTGAACCTAGTATTGCTATGGTTAAAGATCTCTTGGCCGATAATATTGATGGGCATGTTATTTACTTCTGCAATGAAGCTGCTAGAATTGCTAGACCTGATGCTAAAAGTAAACATTGACCTATTGTAGGCGTGCCTGTTATTTCTGTTAAAATAGGAGATCATTGCTATCATGGCTTATGTGATATGGGTGCTAGTGCAAGTGCAATACCTCATTCCTTATACCAAGAAATTATGCATGATATTGCACCTGCTGAGATAGAAGATATCAATGTTACCATTAAACTTGCCAATAGAGATACTATTTCACCGATTGGCATTGTTAGAGAAGTTGAAGTCTTGTGTGGGAAAGTTAAATATCCTGTTGATTTTCTTGTTCTTGGTTCCCCACAAGATGACTTTTGTCCCATTATATTTGGTAGACCCTTCTTGAATACTGTTAATGCTAAGATAGACCGCAATAAGGATATTGTTTCTGTTGGTTTAGGGGATATGTCTCATGTGTTTAATTTTGCTAAATTTCGTAGACAACCGCATGATAAAGAATTGCCTAGAAACATGAAATTATTGGTCTTGCTTCTATTGTCGTCCCTCATACTGATCCTTTAGAACAATATTTGCTAGACCATGAAATGATATGTTTATGAATGAAAAAAGGGAAATAGATGAAGTATTCTTTAAATAGGGACCTATTCTGACACACAACTTGCCTGTTGAAATCCTAGGGGATCCTCCTCCACCCAAGGGTGATCCCGTGTTTGAGCTTAAAACATTGCGTGATACTCTTAAATATGCTTATCTTGATGAAAAGAAGATATATCCTGTTATTATTAGTGCTAACCTTTCAGAGCATGAAGAAGAGATATTATTGAAAACTATGAAGAAGCATTGTGCTGCTATTGGATATACTCTTGATGATCTTAAGGGCATTAGTCCCACTCTATGTCAACACAAAATAAATTTGGAGAAAGATGCCAAACCATTTATTGATCATCAATGATGGCTAAATCCTAAGTTGAAAGAAGTGGTAAGAAAGGAAATACTAAAGCTCCTTGAAGCAGGTATAATTTATCCCGTTGCTGATAGTCAGTGGGTAAGTCCTGTCCATTGTGTCCCTAAGAAGGGAGGTATTACTGTCGTTCCTAATGATAAAGATAAATTGATTCCACAAAGATTTATTACCGGTTATAGGATGGTAATTGATTTCCCGCAAATTAAATAAAGCTACTAAAAAGGATCATTACCCTTTATCTTTTATTGATCAAATGCTAGAAAGATTATCCAAACATACACATTTTTGCTTTCTAGATGGTTACTCTGGTTTCTCTCAAATACCCGTGTCAGCTGATGATCAAGAAAAGACTACTTTCACTTGCCCTTTCGGTACCTTTGCTTATAGACGTATGCCTTTTGGTTTATATAATGCACCTGCTACCTTTCAAAGATGCATGATGACTATATTCTCTGACTTTTGTGAAAAGATATGTGAAGTTTTCATGGATGATTTCTCTGTTTATGGGTCCTCTTTTGATGATTGCTTGAGCAGTCTTGATCGAGTTTTGCAGAGATGTGAAGAAACTAACCTTGTCTTGAATTGGGAGTAGTGCCACTTTATGGTTAATGAAGGTATTGTCTTGGGGCATAAAATTTCTGAAAGAGGTATTGAAGTTGACAAAGCTAAAGTTGATGCTATTGAAAAGATGTCGTGTCCCAAGGACATCAAAGGTATAAGAAGTTTCCTTGGTCATGCCGGTTTTTATAGGAGGTTCATTAAGGACTTCTCAAAAAATTCCGGCCTCTGACTAACCTATTAGAAAAATATATTCCTTTTGTCTTTGATGATGATTGTGTAGAAGCATTTGAAATACTTAAGAAAGCCTTGATTTCTGCACCTATTTTTCAACCTCCTGATTGGAATTTACCATTTGAAATTATGTGTGATGCTAGTGATTATGCTGTAGGGGTTGTTCTAGGACAAGGAGTTGATAAAAAATTAAATGTTATTCAATATTATAGTGAAACTCTAGACAATGGCCAGAGAAATTATGCTACCACTGAAAAGGAATTCTTAGCAGTTGTATTTGCTTGTGATAAGTTCAGACCTTGTATTGTTGATTCTAAAGTAACTATTCACACTAATCATGCTGCTATTAAATATCTTATGGAAAAAAAGATGGTAAACCTAGACTTATTAGATGGGTTCTCCTGCTACAAGAATTTGATTTGCATATTATTGATAGAAAGGGAGCTGAGAATCCCGTTGCAAACAACTTGTCTAGGTTAGAGAATGTTCTTGATGACCCACTACCTATTGATGATAGCTTTCCTGATGAACAATTAGCTGTCATAAATGCTTCTCGAACTGCTCCATGGTATGCTGATTATGCTAATTACATTGTTACTAAATGTATACCACCTAGTTTCACATACCAGCAAAAGAAAAAGTTTTTCTATGATTTAAGACATTACTTCTGGGATGACCCACACCTTTATAAAGAAGGAGTAGATGGTGTTATTAGACGTTGTGTACCTGAGCATGAATAGGAACAGATCCTACGTAAGTGTCACTTCGAAGCTTATGGAGGACACCATGCTGGAGATAGAACTGCACACAAGGTATTGCAATCAGGTTTTTATTGGCCTACTCTCTTCAAGGATGACCATAAGTTTGTCTTGTCTTGTGATGAATGTCAAAGAATTGGTAATATTAGTATACGTCAAGAAATGCCTACGAATTATTCACTTCTTATTGAACCATTTGATTTTTAGGGCTTTGATTATATGGACCTTTTCCTTCCTCTAATGGGTATACACATATTTAGTTGTTGTTGATTACGTTACTAAGTGGGTAGAAGCTATTCCAACTAGTAGTGCTGATCATAACACCTCTATTAAGATGCTTAAAGAAGTTATTTTTCCGAGGTTTGGAGTCCCTAGATATTTAATGACTCATGGTGGTTCAAATTTTATTCATGGTGCCTTCCGTAAAATGCTCGCTAAGTATAATGTTAATCATAGAATTGCATCTCCATATCATCCACAGTCTAATGGTCAAGTAGAATTAAGTAACAAAGATGTCAAATTAATTTTGCAAAAGACTTTTAATAGATCTAGAAAGAATTGGTCCAAGAAACTTGATGATGCATTATGGGCTAATAGAACTACATATAAAAATCCTATGGGTATGTCTCTATATAAAATGGTTTATGGTAAAGCATGTCACTTACCTCTTGAATTAGAACATAAGGTATATTGGGCTATTAAAGAGCTCAACTATGACTTCAAACTTGCCGGTGAGAAGAGGCTTTTTGACATTACCTCACTTGATGAATGGAGAACCGAGGCTTATGAAAATGCCAAGCTGTTTAAAGAAAAAGTTAAAAGATGGCATGAGAAAAGGATACAAAAGCATGAGTTTAACGTAGGTGATTATGTATTGCTATACATCTCTCGTTTAAGATTTTTGGCAGGAAAATTTCTCTCTAAATGGGAACGTCCTTACGTTATCAAGGAGGTCTATCATTCCGGTGCCATAAAAATCAACAACTTCGAAGGCACAAATCCGAGGGTGGTGAACGGCCAAAGAATCAAACATTATATCTCAAGTAATCCTATAAATGTTGAAACTAATGTTATTGAAACCATAACCCCGGAGGAATACATAAGGGACACTTTCCAGAATGTTTCAGACTCCGAAAAGGAATAGGTACGTGGTACGGTAAGTAAATCGACTCCAGAACAGTTCTAATGGCAATATTTCTCCATTTTGGAATATATAAAAAAATAGGAAAATAAGAAGCAAACCGGAAAGGACACGGGGCTTCCACGAGGGTGGAGGGTGCGCCTTACCCCCCTGGGCGCGCCCCTGCCTCGTGGGCACCTCGTGTGCTCCCATGACACTCTTTTCTTGCAGGATACTTCTTTTGGTCGGTAAAAATTCATTATATAATCTCCCGAAGGTTTTGACCACCGTATCACGCAAAAATCTCCTGTTCTTGTTTTGAGCTATTTTCTGCCCGGTTGTCAAGGGCAAGCATCATGTCGTCTCCCTCCTCCTCCAACAATGAGGGCAACGATGCTTGGCTAATGAAGATAGAGCCGAAGAGAGAAGAACCCTGAGAGATCAACAAGGATGTTGGGATGAAGAAGGCCATGGGGGACCAAGTTCCGGCAGTAGTAGAAGAAGACATCCTTCGACCTCACCACAACCTCTTTACCCCAATGGAGATTGAGGCTTTCAATATGATTGAGTTAGCTCGTATTCAAAATAAGTATCTCACAAGTGAAAATATTTTGTTGAAGGAGCACACTACTAGGGAAAATCTTATACACAGAACTTTAGCAGTAGCACGGGTCAAAGAAGAACATCGGTGCTAAGTAGCAGTAGCGGGCCTATGCAAACCGCGCTGTAGATAAAGTTTTAGCAGTAGCGCGTCTTGTTCTAAACACGTTACTACTAAAATTCCCACAGCTTAGCCGATAGGCTACACATAGTAGTAGCGACCTATATCGAACCGCGCTACCGCTACTTTCTTTGTAGCAGCGCATCTTAATCTAAACTCGCTACTGCTAAAGGATATAAAATTAAATGGAAAGCACATAGAAAGGTAACTGAAAATGAAAGAAATAGAATAAGGTGAAAGGAAAAAAAATATGTGAAGAAAACTAAATGAAAAGGGAAAAAAGAGAAAGGAGTAGCAGTAGCGTGTATCCTAGAATGCGCTGTAGCTAACGTAGCAGTAGTGCGCTTTCTGGAACGCGCTACGGCTACTTCTGACTTAACCACGGGGTTCGTCCTTCCCCACGGCCACTTCCCCGAAATACAGCTCTCCACTCTCGCCGCCGCTGTCGCCCGTCGGCCGCCGCGCGCTCTCCGCACACCATTTATGCCTCCCCCGACCCCAGATTCAACGACGCCCCCGACCCCGACCCCGACCTCGACGCCGCCATCCATCGCGCGCCCGAGCCCCGACCTCGACGCCGCCTGTCCCTCCCTCGTCGCAGGCACCCGAGGTGAGCACGCCTGCTCCTCCCTCTCCACTACCTCTGCCTAGGGTTTCTTTATATTTTTGATGCATCAAATTAGTTAGGGTTCATGTAAGGGTGGAAACAAATCGGATGCGGATGCGGCTCAAATGAGTTAGGGTTCATGTAAGGGTGGAAACGAATCAAATTTCTAAGATGAATCATAAAATGAGTAAAATTTGTCCACTTATTTCACTTTATAGTTGGATAATTGGAATATCCACTACCACTTTCCACCCCTAGCTTCATCAAATTAGATGGTAATTAGGGCAGTAGTTCCTAGGTACTAATTAGTTAGTAAGAACTAGGTACTAATTAGGTACTAGTTTATTTTTATTTATAGTAAGTTTATTTTAATAAGAACTAGTTGAATTAATAGAACTAGTTAATAAGAACTTGTTGCTATTTTTTAGTTAAAGCAATTTTTCCCGCATCGACGTGGACGATGCCTATCCCGCATCCTCGTCGTCGAGTCGGCGGAGGACGACACCTGCTTGACCAGATGGGCCATGTCCGGGACTGAGCTCCGCTGGGGTGGTACTGGGAGGCGCTACCTACCGGGGGGTGCAAGTTGGTGAGGAGCCAGCCTGTCGTTGACCCGATCCTTCTTTGGTGGCGGTCACGTGGGCCAGTGATGGTCCAGAGGCTCGAGGACCCCGCGGAGGTGGTGCGTCACCATGTCAGTGAGGAGGACGCGCATGTCCATCACTACTTGTTTGCGTTGGAGCACAGGTTCTCCAATACCTGGCAGGTTCTCCAGGGATCTCACTCGAGCTATGATCCCGTGATGGTTCCTTCTCTGTGGGTGTCCACCGCCCGTGCCGATACCCGTCGTGTGCTAGGGTTTTAGTTGTATTAGTGATGTTATATGTATGACACTATTCAGGATGTATTAGTGATAATATTCGACGATGTATGGATGCATGAGATGATTTACTTTTGCTTATTGAATGCATGCTAATTTGAGTCCTATAAGATATTTTCAAATGTATATCTTGTGTTGCTCAAATAGGATATGTGCTTGCCGGAGTGGCCAGTCATGTTTGCAGGTTACACCTCTGAGTGTCCTATGTTTTGCCGGATTGTTGATTCATTTTCGTTCCAGCAAATTTCAGGTGCTCGATATGTCCTATTTTAGCAAAGGTCATGCCATATTTTTCCGTGAATTTTGGCATGACTTGTGCCAGAAGATGTAGGAAATATCGAGTGCCCCGGATTTGTGTGTTGAGTATCCTGGTAGTTGTCTTCGATCGATTTTCAATTAATGTTTTAACTATGAACATAGGAAATGTCTGACGACGAAAAGGATTTCGGTATTTGCAAATACTTCGAAGACGAGCGCGGCCTGTGCGACGGAATCTTCCTAGATGATGGTAGGCGCTTCGGCATCAAGCTGGACGAGAACTTCGAAGTGGATACAGTAAGTCACAACGGCAAGTCTTTTTTCGTAATTAAGCATGACATTTGCTTCATTTGCTTGAACTTATAATTTAAGCATGACATTAAGCATGACAAGACTTTTTTTGACTATTCTACTAGCGTATCCCCTGCCATGCAAGAGTTTTTGTATTGGATAAGATAGGTTTCAGTCATACTATGGAGGAAAAGAAAGTTTACTTGAAGACCGAGCATGGTTATATTTTCCACGCAAAATTATACAGTTGAGACGACTACACCAATTTTGGATGCAAAACATGGCGAGCACTATGCAATACTTATGCATTTGATCCTGATATGGTTATCACCTTTGATATTCGTCCGGAAGATGATATTGAAGGTAATACCGACATCTGGGTCGATGTGCAGACGCCTCCAGTTATACTATTAGGTAAGTTTCTCAACCATATTTATGCCTTTGATATTGTTTATTCAAGAATAGTTAACAACTAATTTGTATTGTCAGCTTATTTTAGTGCAAGCAAACATGTCCAGCGCTTGGTAGACAGGACCTATTACTGTCCCGAGGCTGAACTAAATTGCGAGGAGCTAAGTCATTATGTTTCATGGCTTGAGGATCTTGATACTGTCAAGACAAATTTTCTTCCTGCATTTGGAAATGTTATTACTGAAAACGTGCGACCAATAGTGTTCATAATGAACTACGGTCACATCTATTTAGGAAGGATGGTAAGATTTTTACTATTTGTCCTTAGTGCATCTTTTCCATACATTATTTTTGAAGCTAAACTTCATTGCTAAGTATGTTACCATACGATGTTCTTCAACAGGGACTCCTGATGAATGTTGTGCCTTGTGGGATCGAGACTAAAGGTACCATGAGTATTATTAGCTTACGGCCAAGATATCCTACAAATTACTTTAGTGCATTCAAGATTAGCGACAAATGCTTAATAGTGCAAGACTGGACCAAATGTGTGATGGAGAAGCGCAGAGAAGTACTAGGGGCAGCAAACAGATGCACTACCCACGATTAGGAGATAGGTTCATCTGCATGCTCCAACATGATCAAGGAGGAGAGCTACACATGTTTTATGTTATTTTACCTAAGATAGAGCAGCAGGAGTGATTAGCTAGCTAGAAATGCATTTGAGGATGATGGTGTGCTACACTATTACTATGATGATAAAATAGCTAGTGTTGGTGGTAATGACTATGATGATGATTATTAACTAGTGTTAGTGGTGATTAAATAAATACTGTTGGTGGTAATGACGGTGATGATGATTAAATAGCTTGTGCTGGCGCATTAGATTCAAGTGGAGGCAACATGTGGTGCACATCGAAAGTACTACTAGTCCAAACTGATCAAGTTTGGATTAGTAGTATACTTTTGACATGCACCACATATTGCCTCCACTTGAACCTAATCCACCTTCATTTCACACACTGTTATGGACAAAATGATGTAAACCTCATAACTGGTATTGCACCAATATTTGTACGATGGCGCATAAATACACTAAAAATAAAAAAATAAAAAAAATAATACTAGTAGCGATGGAGAGAAAACACGCTGCCAGTAGTTACATTAGCAGTAGCGTGGGAGTGAACAAATGCTGCAGCTATTTGTCCTAGCAGTAGCGCGTGCGGGCACGCGTTACTGCTAAGCAATAGCTGTAGCGCCTTATTAGTAGCGCACCTACCCGCGCTACTAGTGAGCAAAAAACTAGCGCTACTGCTAGGGTTTTCCCTAGGAGTGGCATATCATCACACTCAAGGGCATTATCCGCAAATTGGAGGATCTCCTACGCTCGATGTGCGATTACCCATCATCACCAACACCTTCTTCACCAACAAAGAAGAACTAAGCATGGGGTATGGGCACTCCCCTTGGCAACTGTCAAGCTTGGGGGAGTGCCCCGGTATCATATCACCATCACTTTTATCTTTACCATTTTTCCTAGTTCGATCCTTTTGATAATATCTTGATCTTGATATAGTGTAATAAAGTTTTAGTATGATCTAGTTGTGAGTTTTGATTTATGATTTTCTTAGGTAATCGAGTCTGTGAGCTATATATAATAAAGATTAGTGTTGAGTCAAGGGCTTGATTACTTTGCTATGTCTTGAGGGAATAAAATAAAAGATAAGAAATAAAAAGAAATAAAGATATCATATTGATCTTATGGAGAGTAATGAGCTCAAATATAAAGAGTATGATGAATAAAAGTTGTTGAGAGTTGACAAACGTATTTTTGGTCATCGTTGCAATTAATAGGAAGTAATAAAGAAAGAGAGATTCACATATAAATATACTATCTTGGACATCTTTTAAGATTGTGAGCACTCATTAAAGTATGACCTGCTAAAGAGTTGACGTTGGAAAAGGAATACAATGTAATGGGTTATGTTTTCTTACATCTGAGGTAAATTATATTGTCATGGATCATCCAACATGCTCAGCTTTCCTTTCCTCTCATGCTAGCCAATTTCTATGCACCAAGTATAGATACTACTTGTGCTTCCAAATATCCCTAAACCCAGTTTTGCCATGAGAGTCCACCATATCTACCTATGGATTGACTAAGATCCTTCAAGTAAGTTGTCATCGGTGCAAGCAATAAAAATTGCTCTCTAAATATGTATGACTTATTAGTGAAGAGAAAATAAGGTTTATACGATCTTGTGATATGGAAGAAATAAAAACGACGGACTTCTTAATAAAGGTCCATATCACAAGTTATAAAGTGACGTTCTTTTGCATTAAGATTTCACGCATCCAACCATAAAAGCGCATGACAACTTCTGCTTCCCTCTGCGAAGGGCCTATCTTTTATTCTTGTCTTATACTTCATGCAAAGAGTCATGGTGATATTCACCTTTCCTTTTTACATTTTATCCTTTGGCAAGCACAATGTGTTGGAAAGATCCTGATATATATAGCTAATTGGATGTGAGTTTTCATGCACTATTATTGTTGACATTACCCTTGAGGTAAAACATTGGGAGGCAAAACCATAAGCCCCTATCTTTCTCTGTGTCCAATTAAAACTTCATACCCATAAATATTGCGTGAGTGTTAGCAATTGTGAAAGACTAAATGATAGTTGAGTATGTGGGCTTGCTGAAAATCTCTTATATTGACTCTTTCCTATGTTATGATAAATTGCAATTGCCTCAATGACTGAGATTATAGTTTGTTGGTTCTCAATAAAGTTTATGATTCATACATGAAATTGTGATTGAATTGTTACTTTAGCATAAGAGATCATATGATAATATATATATATATATATATATATATATATATATATATATATATATATATATTGCTGCTCTAAGAATGATCATGCTGCCCTCTTGTCCGTATTTTATATTAATCGACACCTCTATCTCCAAACATGTGGACATATTTTTCGATTTCGGCTTTCGCTTGAGGACTAGCGAGGTCTAAGCTTGGGGGAGTTGATACGTCCATTTTGCATCATGTTTTTATATCGATATTTATTGCATTATGGGTTGTTATTACATATTATGTCACAATACTTATGCCTATTCTCTCTTATTTTACAAGGTTTACATGAAGAGGGAGAATGCTGGCAACTCGGATTCTGGGCTGGAAAAGGAGCAAATATTAGAGACCTATTCTACACAGCTCCAAAAGTCCTGAAACTTCATGGGAGCATGTTTCAGAATATATTTAAAATATTGGGCGAAAGAAGTACCTGAGGGGGCCCACGCCCTGGCCACGCGGGTGGGGCGCACGCCCCTGTCTCGTGGGCTCCCTGGTGGCCCTCCGATGCCCATCTTTTGCTATATGAGGACTTTCGTCCAAGAAAAAATAATAAGCAAGTTTTGGGGAAGAAACTGCGTCGCCGTGAGGCGGAACCAATCTAGGGCTCCGGCAGAGCTGTTCTGCCGGGGAAACTTCCCTCCGGGAGGAGGAAATCAACACCATTCTTATCACCAATGATCCTCTCATCGGGAGGGGGTGAATCTCCATCAACATCTTCACCAGCACCATCTCATCTCAAACCCTAGTTCATCTCTTGTATCCAATCATTGTATCCAAACCTCAGATTGGTACCTGTGTGTTGCTAGTAGTGTTGATTACTCCTTGTAGTTCATGCTAGTTGGTTTACTTGGTGGAAGATCATATGTTCAGATCCATTATGCATATTAATACCCCTCTGATTATGAACATGAATATGATTTGTGAGTAGTTACGTTTGTTCCTGAGGACATGGGAGAAGTCTTGCTATTAGTAGTCATGTGAATTTGTTATTCGTTCGATATTTTGATGAGATGTATGTTGTCATCCCTCTAGTGGTGTCATGTGAACGTCGACTAAATGACACTTCGCCATTGTTTGGGCCTAGAGGGAGGCATTGGGAAGTAATAAGTTGATGATGGGTTGCTAGAGTGACAGAAGCTTAAACCCTAGTTTATGTGTTGCTTCGTAAGGGGCTGATTTGGAACGCCATGGTTAGGTTTACTAGTCGTCAACCCGTGCTACTGCACATGCTAGTTATTATTGAAAAATCACAATAATATACATGAAAATTTTAAGTAATTATTTACTTTAAATCCCTTACAAATTAGAAGTACGGAATTTTTAAAATTATTTTTACCACTTAATTTCATGGCATATAAAATATTATATTTCCATATGCCCTACACTTAAAACTTAGTGGATAAGCATATACTACCTTTGAATTTTTTGTATTGATCTTTGAGCCACACCAAAATTTGGTCACAACATTATATATATTTAACGTCTCCTAAATTTAACAATTGCTAAATGCATATGAAGATGTCTTATATTTTTAACACTACTATACATATAACATGTATGCTTTGGCTCTCTACCACTTATTATTGCCCGGTTACCTATGTTTCCACATGCATACATGTGGTTAAGTTATTTTTCAAAATATGCATGACCAACAACCATTTTCTCTCAGTAGTTAGTTACGCCGGTCAATCTGAGCCCCATCCATGCGTGCTCTCGATGTGTGTGTGTGTGTGTGTGTGTGTGTGTGTGTGTGTGTGTGTGTGTGTGTGTGTGTGTGTGTGTGTGTGTGTGTGTGTTTTACAAACGCGCATGTGTCTCTGAACTTATGAAATCAGTCGGTTCCTAATGCACTTGTGCGGTTTAATTATTTTGGATTATTTTGAGATTTTTGTTTCACTCGTGCGGTTTAGCAATTTTGGAATTTTAATATAATCTAGTATTTGTTTATTAAATATATTTCTGGCATAGATTTAGAACTTTTTCTATATTAATGTCTTTGTATTTTCAGAAAACACTATGTACATGTCATGTACAATTTTGGGAATATACTTAAGTGTGATTTCTGAATGAGCAAAATAGTTCACTTACCTAGATTTACGAAAAATACACTGAAGTAGTGTACATAGATTTATAGTGAAGAGAACATCGTCCATCTGTGATGTACGTTGTGTTCAAAAATAATAATCTGTGATGTATGTATATTCCTTTTTACTGGAATATTGTACATGTATTTGTACCTAGCCGTGCTACGCATTTGCATGTGTGTGTAGTTTCATCTCTATGTTTCCATTAAAAAAATCTGATTTTAATTTGCACCTTTCCTTTGTTTTAGGGAGCTGCACGTTTCCTTCCTCCTTTTTGACATCAAATAATTCCTTCCAACGTAGTACTAACGGATTATTTTGAGATTTTTGTTTCACTCATGCGGTTTAGCAATTTTGGATTTTTAATATAATCTAGTATTTGTTTATTAAATATATTTATGGCATAGATTTAGAACTTTTTCTATATTAATATCTTTGTATTTTTAGAAAACACTATGTACATGTCATGTACAATTTTGGGAATATACTTAAGTGTGATTTCTGAATGAGCAAAATAGTTCACTTACCTAGATTTACGAAAAATACACTGAAGTAGTGTACATAGATTTATAGTGAAGAGAACTTCGTCCATCTGTGATGTACGTTGTGTTCAAAAATAATAATCTGTGATGTACGTATATTCCTTTTTACTGGAATATTGTACATATATTTGCACCTAGCCGTGTTACGCATTGGCATGTGTGTGTAGCTTCATCTCTATGTTTCCATTAAAAAAATCTGATTTTAATTTGCACGTTTTCTTTGTTTTAGCGAGCTGCACGTTTCCTTCCTCCCTTTTTGACATCAAATAATTCCTTCCAAGCGTAGTACTAACGGATTATTGGGCGTGGATTGGATCTGACATTTAAACGCACGTTTAAATCCAATCGTGATACATATGGACTCCTGGAGAGTTTCCTTTTCTTCTTTAATTCTAAGTGCAGTATATAAGGCTTCTATTTGATGGACAATCAGCCAGATCGTGGTTCATTTCCCTATTATCATTGGACTGTTTTTTTTTTACATTTTCTTGTTGGAGTTTTTAACATAGGCTTTCCTTCTTAATTTGTTTGAACGGATGGAGCCTTTCCTTTTTTTTCGACGTGAGACTTTCCTTCTTTTTACATGAGGCTTTCCCTTCTTCTAATTTTTGTGAACGCATGGAGCCTTTCCTTTTTTTCTGACGTGAGACTTCCTTTCTTATAACGTGAGGCTTTCCTTGTTCTATTTTTTTACATGAGGCTTTCCTTGTTTTATATTTAACTAACGTTAGTCGTGTCAGATGTGTTATTTTATAACACGGGATCATCGGCGTTACGTAAGTTTTCCTTTTATCCTGATCGTACATTTTTTAATCTAACATTTTATTAATTTTGATGATGTGGATTAATTAGAGATCATGAATATTGCCTCCAATTAGTAAATATAAGATGCAATGGGGGATTTAATCATAAGTTGGATGCTTGTCCAAGTAAGAGCAGTACCCAAGCACCGGTCCACCCACATATCAAATTATCAAAGTACCGAACGTGAATCATATGAACGTGATCAAAACTAGCTTGACGATAATTCCCATGTGTCCTCGGGAGTGCGTTCCTTCATATAAGAGTTTGTACAGGCTTGTCCGTTGCTACAAAAAGGATTGGGCCATCTTGCTGCACCTTATTTACTTTTATCACTTGCTACTCGTTACAAATTACCTTATCACAAAACTATGTGTTACCGATAATTTCAGTGCTTGCACAGAATACCTTATTGAAAACTGCTTATCATTTCGTTCTGCTCCTCATTGGGTTCGACACTCTTACTTATCGAAAAGCTACGATAGATTCCCTACACTTGTGGGTCATCAAGGCATCAGGTCCAAGATTAATAGACCGACTCCTCCCTGCATCTACTACTATTACTCCACACATCGACCGCTATCCAGCATGAATCTAGTGTATTAAGTGAAGGCAATAATTAAGTTGTTATTTTATATTTCCTTATATCATGATAAATTTTTATTATTCATGCTAGAATTGTATTAACCGAAAACTTGATACATGTGTGGATACATAGACAAAGCACAGTATCCCTAGTAAGCCTCTACTAGAATAGCTCGTTAATCAAAGATGGTTAAGTTTCCTAACCATAGACACGTGTTGTCATTTTATTAACGGGATCACATCATTAGGAGAATGATGTGATGGACAAGACTAATCCGTCAGCTTAGCATAATGACCGTTAAGTTTTATTGCTATTGCTTTCTTCATGACTTATACATATTCCTTTGACTATGACATTATGCAACTCCCGAATGCCGGAGGAATACCTTGTGTGCTATCAAACATCACAACGTAACTGGTTGATTATAAAGATGCTCTACAGGTATCTCCAAAGGTGTTTGTTGGGTTGGCATAGATCGAGATTACGGTTTGTCACTCTGAGTATCAGAGAGGTATCTTTGGGCCTTCTTGGTAGTGCACATCATGATAAGCTTTGCAAGCAATGTGACTAATGAGTTAGTTATGGGATGATGCATTACAGAACGAGTAAAGAGACTTGCCGGTAACGAGATTGAACTGGGTATGAAGATACCGATGATCGAATCTCGGGCAAGTAACATACGGATGACAAAGGGAATGACATATGCTGTCATTGCCGTTTGACCGATAAAGATCTTCGTAGAATATGTGGGAACCATATGATCATCCAGGTTACGCTGTTGGTTATTGACCGGAGATGTCTCTCGGTCCTGTCTACATAGTTCTCGAACCCGTAGGGTCTGCACGCTTAACGTTCAATGATGATTTCTATTATGAGTTATGTGTTCTGGTGATCGAAGATTGTTCGGAGTCTCGGATGAGATCACGGACATGACATGGAGTCTCGAAATGGTCGAGAGGTAAAGATTGATATATTGGACGATAGTATTCGAACATCGGAATTGTTTCGGAATGTATCAGGTACATATCAGAGTACTGGGGGGTTACCGGAACCCCCCGGGGAAAGATATGGGCCATATGGGCCGTAGGAGGGAGGCAAGGCAGCCCACAGGGGGGTGGCGCCCCCCCTCCCAAGGGGAGTCCGAATTGGACTAGGGGAAGGGGCATGGCCACCCTTTCCTTCTCCCTCTCCATCTCCTTCCCCCTTTCCCCTTCCGATAGAAGGAAGGGGGGCGAATAGGACTAGGAGTCCAAGTGGTATTCCCCCCACTTGGCGCGCCCCTAGGCCGACCTCCTCCCCTCTCCCTCCTTTATATACGGGGGCGGGGGGGGGGGCACCTCTAAGGCACATCAACTGTTCTTATCCGTGTGCGGTGCCCCTCCACCGTTTACTCCTCCAGTCATATTATCGTAGTGCTTAGGCGAAGCCCCGCATGGATCACTTCACCATCACTGTCACCACGCCGCCGTGCTGACGAAACTCTCCCTTGACACTTTGTTGGATCAAGAGTTCGAGGGACGTCATTGAGCGGAACGTGTGTTGAACTCGGAGGTGTCGTACGTTTGGTACTTGATCGGTTGAATCGAGATGACATTCGACTACATCAACCGCGTTAAACTAACGCTTCCGCTTTCGGTCTACGATGGTACGTGGACACACTCTCCCCCTCTCGTTGTTATGCATCTCCTAGATAGATCTTGTGTGATCGTAGGAAATGTTTCTGAAATTGCATGCTATGTTCCCCACCATTAATTTCATGGGGAAATGGAGTAATGCAATAAGAACGATGAAATGATGTAGGCAAGATCTATTTATGTAGAAGTAGACCCCATCTTGTTATCCTTAATAGAAATGATACATACATGTCGGTTCCCCTTCTGTCACTGGGATCAAGCATCGTAAGATCAAACCCATCACAAAGCACCTCTTCCCATTGGAAGATAAATAGGTCAAGTTCAAATATCAGAGAAGAAATACAAGGCTATAAGAAATCATGCATATAAGAGATCAAAGAAGACTCAAATAAATTTCATGGATAAAAACAGATAGATATGATCATAAACTCAAAGTTCATCGGATCCACCAAACACAGCGCAAAAGAATTACATCATATGGATCTCCAAGAGACCATTGTATTGAGAACCAAACGAGAGAGAGGAATCCATCTAGCTACTAACTACGGACCGGAAGGTCTACAAAGAACTACTCAAAAAATCATCAGAGAGGAACCAATGGACATGATGAACCCCACGTCTATGGTGTCTAGATTGGACCTGGTGTTTCTGGAACTTGCGTCAGTTGGAATCAATTGTCATCGTCTCCCTAGGGTTTTTGAAATATTGGGGTAGCTAGAGGGCAAAGAGGCAGTCCGGGGGCACCCGAGGTGGGCACAACCCACCAGGGTGCGCCTAGGCCTCTAAGCGTGCCCTGGTGGGTTGCGCTCCCCTTGGAGCACCCCCAGGCGCTTCTTCGGCCCATTGGATGTCTTCTGGTCCAAAAACAAATCCACAAAAAGTTTTGTTGCGTATGGACTCCGTTTGGTATTGATTTCCGGTGATGTAAAAAACATGCAAAAAACAACAACTAGCACTAGGCACTATGTCAATAGGTTAGTACCAAAAAGTGATATAGAATGACTATTAAATGATTATAAATCATCCATGAATGATATTATAACATCATGGAACAATCCAAAATTATGGATATGTTGGAGACGTATCAGCATCCCCAAGCTTAATTACTGCTCTCCCCAAGTAGGTAAATGATAAAAACAGATTTTTTTGATGTGGAATGTTGCCTAACATGTCATCTCATTTTCTTTTAGCATGGAAATTTGGACTTTTATATGGTTCAACACAATAGTCTAGTTTTGACATGAGACTTAAATACTCAAGCATATCAACAAGGAACCATGTCTTTCAAAATATCAGTGCTAAAATAAGTTATCCCTAGCCCATCATGCTCAATCATTGATCCATTCATGAAACACACTCGTATATTAGCTACACCCAATACTCAAGTACGATCATAGTGCCCCCTAGTTGGTGCTTTATAAGAGAAGATGGAGCCTCAAATTAACAATAAAATTGCATAAAGTAAAATAAAGGCCCTTCGCGGAGGCAAGTATGGATTGTTAGAGGTGCCAGAGCTCAAAGCGAAAATTGAGAGATAAAAACATTTTGCGAGGCATACTTTTCCCAACAACGAAAATGACTTAGAGTTCCCCACACTTTCCTTGCTAGATATATAGGCGTTTCCCAAACATAAATTAAAGTTTATTCCATTTTCCACCATACTTTTGCTTTCCATGGCTAACCGTATCCACTGGTGCCTTCCATACCAACACTTTCCAAGGAATTTATTATTTGACAACATAAAGTAAATTCATTTTTCATTTCGGGACCGGGCATCCCTAATACCTTTGCCTTACTATCGTGCAATGACAAGTGAATAAACACTCATCGTGAGAATAACACATCTAGCATGGAAAATATCTTCCACCCCTCACCGCCTCGCGAGCAGTACGAGCACACAAAAGACCAATTTATTTTGAAACTTAGAGATGGAACATACAAATTTTCTTAGAACGATAAAAGAATATAGGATATAGGTGGGTGTAGTGGACTCATATGGCAAAACTGGTTTGAAAGATTTTGGATGCACAAGTAGTGATCATACTTAGTGCAAAATGAAGACTAGCAAAAGATTGAGAAGCGACCAACCAAGAAATGAATACACTCATAAGCAAGCATGGAGCATAATTAACACCAAATAATGCACCACAAGTAGGATGTAATTTCATTGCACAACTATTGACTTTCGTGCTTGCATAGGGAATCACAAACCTTAACACCAATATTCTTACTAAAGCATAATTACTCATCAACATGACTCACATATCACATCATCATATGTAAAAACTATTACAAGGAATCAAGTTTATTTTGTTCAACGATCTTCACGTGTTGCTTTTGAAAAGCTCAAACAAATATAAGTGAAGATCGTGAGCACAATATTTCTTTCTCTCAAATTAATTTAAGTGAAGCAACAGAGAATTTCTTAAAAAATTACGAACTGCCAAATAAATATAAGTGAATCATGAGAGAATTTTTCAAAAATAACAAAGCACACTGTGCTCAAAAAGATATAAGTGAACACAAGAGCAATTCGATAGCTCATAAAGATTTAAGTGAAGTGTTGTGGCACCCTGGCTCAGAGTGACCAGTTTACCCTGTATTGCTAGCCCAAAGACCACGTCTTCTGGCAACACACAACATATTGGTGCAGAAAGCAACCACTTTATTGATGCTTACGGATCATAGTTTATATTACAACATGTGTCGAGGCCAAGCGGCACACACGGTTCGGCTGCACAATATGTACATTATTTAGTGGACATAAAGGGGGCCTCGATGATAAGAACTACGCGGCAGCGGAACAACATCGTAGCGGAGACTCCATAGCATAGTGACACCAATGTGGACACGATCTAAACTCGAGCAGCGCTCCTTTCCAACGAGACTTTCCTGAAATCTTACATGACACGCCAGGTCAGTACATTGAATGTACTTGCAAGCTCACAACGGGCATAATCATAATGACAAACAATATCATGATAATTAACCAATTAATAATGCAATAATACTTCAACATGTTGTGACCATGCTTTTGTGATAAAAGTCCCTCGGGACTGGCTTTCCAACCGTGATCATTCTTGGATCACAACCATACCACCATCATGGTCTTGACTAGAAGTATCTCGTGATCCTTACGGCGATCACAACCACGACTAATACTTGGTCTCGAACATCTCGGTGGCTTCCCACCATCATCAACAGTGCAAAGTTCATAACTAAGTGTGCAAAATTTATTAAACGTTGACCCATGGTGTGACCTACTACGAGCGTGTCTGTAACCGTGGACTCGGCTATCCATAGATTATTACACTCTGCAGAGGTAGCACACTGTACCCACAGCACGGAACCCATGGCCTCATACTCCCATTCGGGTCGAACAACGGCATTCCGACGAAACCCCTCCATTGCCATGACACTCTCCCGGCCACTCCGACACAATCCCCACTGGGTTAGTCCTGGGTGGCCCCGTGTCTACCAAAGACACAACGACCACCGTCGTGGCCAAAACGATCCCACAAGGGGACCCGGTACGATAATCTCAACAACGGGCACACAAGGTTATGTCTGCTTACCGGGCCAGGGTGAGCACACCCATAACATTCCCTAGTTGGAGGCACCGAGCAGAGGCATGACAATGGACCGAATTAAGGCCTCCAATAAGGCAAATGTGGTTATACTGGGAAAAACTCGATTCAGTGGCACCATGACCCGACCAACGATATGTTCAAGTTGAATTATATTCAGGTTAAACTTAAAGTAAAAATAGCCGGTCTCATAGTATGCCATGAAATGCAACACTAACATATGCATCACATATTAGCGGAAATGACTGAGTCAACTATATTCACACTAAGCATAAACATCAACAACTCATGCCACTTTTCTGGTTAGCATAATCCTAACTTTAAACAGAATATTTTCTAGCTAATTTTAATTATTTTACTCATGCAAGAAAATAACTTCAAGTAAATACTCATATGCATAACAAAATTATTCTTTTATCATCACAAATAAATCCTATTTTCTTTACCAACTAAGTTAGTTTCAAACATTCTGTAAATCAAGCATATAAACTAACACAAGTACTTAACAGAATATCAATAACCTAATAGTTATTTAAATGCATACTTTAACTCTTTCATTCGAGTAAGAAGATCATAAATATTGAAATGGCACCATGAAAATGGTGTTATGGCTTGCCTTAGTGCAGATGAGGTTCAAACGCCTTCTGGTGATCCTCAAGACAAGCCTCACCCTCTGAGAATAATTTGAAACATAAGAAGAAAATATCAAGAACCCTTCTGAAAATCACCAGAAATTCTAGACAGCTCAGAAAAATCTCATTTTGGTGAGCTGTTAGATTTCTTTACAAATAATACAATGCAAAAAGAATCAATTCATTTGGACTTATGGTTGAAGAGTTATAGCTGTTTGAAGCTCTCTGGAAATTAATTGAATTCAAATTTGTATCAAACAAACTAGGGGGTGACGTCGAAGGCGTCAAGACTCAAGGCGCCAGCACTCGTACCACTTCGCGCGCGTACTGCGTGGCTGACTAGTGGGCCCCGCTAGTCAGGTGA
This sequence comes from Triticum aestivum, assembly GCF_018294505.1. Classification (NCBI taxonomy): domain Eukaryota; kingdom Viridiplantae; phylum Streptophyta; class Magnoliopsida; order Poales; family Poaceae; genus Triticum; species Triticum aestivum. The sequence goes on along the minus strand of NC_057806.1, from coordinate 520,160,636 downwards.
GGTGGAGGGGGAGAAGGAAACAGTGGGGGTCGCGGCTTCGCCGGGGCTCAAGCCAAAACGAGAGGGAGGGATCGAGAGAGGAGATCGACGCGCACCTGCCCATACATGTAGTGTAGCTAGGGGTGGCCAGATGATGTCATATTTGACCTGGCAAGTAGAGGCAGAGAGCGGAGGTCACTAGAGACGAACACAACGGCGAACTGCGGCTACTCCAGGGGCTCCAAGTGGACAGAACGGCTTCATCGAAGAGCGGCGGAGGCTCTGGAAGGGTCGCCTAGGCCTGGGAGAGGCTGGAGCTACCGTGGCGACCCAAGAGGATTGCCGGTGAGCTCGAGCTCGGGGACGGCGGCCAGCGGCCTGCCCGGCCGGGCTAGGGCTACCTACACGTTTGTGGAGTGTGTGGGAGTGGAGGATGGTGCTCGAGGAGGCTGGGGGTGGTTTCATTTATAGGCGAGCGGCGAGGAGTGGATCGGGCTCTGCCGGTGACACCTGGACACTTCGCCAGGCGACAAGCGACATCAGTGAGAGAAGGAGAAGGCGACGCAGCTCACGCGGGGACTGTGGGCGAACGGAGACGAGCACACGATCAAGGAGAAGGCGACAAGCACAGTGCATACCGCACTGCTACGTTGGCCGGACCACGCCCATGCTCGCTGCGGCGAGCACCGGCGTCGGCGAGTGCCAGGGGGGAGTTAAGGTAGTTGAGCCAAGGATGGTAGCGCGGTTTGGCATTACATGGCAGTCGGGGAAGCGAGCATGCGCGAAACAGAGCGCTCGGCGGCACTAAGAGCGCGTCGACACGTAGGCTGGCATCATGGACACGCGTGGTCACCGCTTGAACTCTGCCCACAGGCCGACCAACGTTCAAAGATCATGTCTGGCTTGTTGTTCGTGGTAGTTTTGAAGATTACCACACTTTTTTTGACTCCAGATGTAGTAGAAAAGATTTCACACGTTTGGTAAGTTTCTGATCAGTAAATTTGAGAGGTTACTGATGTTAAATGGCTAGGATTTGGAGGTTGTGCTTTGGAGGCTAGCAATCATCTACTAACATGATGATGCACAAGAAAAATTCGGCACAATGGAGAAAGTAAAATGGTAGTTACAGTAGAAACCACCATTTCTGTCCAAAACAGAAAATATTTTCTGTATCAAAAATATTCCAAAAAGTGGTACAATATTTTTGCTTAGGAAGGTGCCCTAGGGTTCAGTGAATATTTGTGAATTTTCTCAGATTTTTGTGGGAAAAATTGGGGTTGCTTCTTTGAGCTCATTGAACTAGCTAGGGTTTTGGAGGGAAAAAAATGAAAATTTTCATTAAAGAAAAATATTCCAAATATTATTTTGGGTAGAACCAGAGAGTGAATGATGATTAGATGAGGAATGAGGCACTTGGGTGAAAGCCAAGGGTACCCAAGTGTTTAAGTCCATTTGAAGAGATCCAAAAATCTCCAAATTCAAAATCAAACCAAATGAAAAATTAGTTAAATAAAGGAGGGCAAAAACCAGGCTGTCACAAACCTCCCCCACTTAGAATGAATCTCGTCCTCGAGATTCGGTTGCTTGGGAAAACCATTCTGGATAATGTGTCTTTAGAAATTCTTCTTGTTCCCGTGTTGATTCTGACTCCGTGTGATGCTCGCACTGAACTTTGTAAAACTTCCTTACTTTACTGCGAGTGACTCTGTCCATCTGATCCAAAATTCTAATTGGTCTCTCTTCATATGTTAAATCCCTTGCCAACTCTATTTCAGTCATAGCAGTCTTTTTCTTCGGCGGTGATATGCACCGCCTCAACTGGGAAACATGAAACACGTTGTGCACGTCTGACAATTCAGGGGGTAGCTCCAACTGATATGCAACAGTGCTCACTCGGGACATGACTGCAAATGGACCAATAAATCTAGGTGCCATCTTCCCACGAGTCTGAAATCTCTCGACTCCTTTCATAGTAGTGATTCGGAGGTATACATGTTCTCCGGGTTCAAAATTGATTTGTCAGTGCTTTGCATCATAATAACTCTTCTGTCGAGATTTGGCCAATTGCAATCTGTCTCTGATCTCCTTAACTTGTTTCTCACCCTCCATCATGAGATATGTTCCGAAGATACATCTATCTCCAGTTTGAGACCAATTTAATGGAGTGCGGCACTTATGACCATACAAAGCTTCATACGGTGACATCTTTAGACTGGTCTGGAAACTGTTGTTATAAGAAAACTCGGCATAGGGCAAGCAGTCTTCCCATTTAGGCCCTTGGGCCAGAACACAGGCTCGCAACATATCTTCGAGTATTTGGTTTACCCACTCTGTCTGTCCATCAGTCTGAGGATGATAAGCGGTACTGTATTTCAGTGCTGTCCCCAAGGCTTGATGGATACGTGACCAAAAAGCGGAGGTAAAAAGTGAACCCCGGTCAGAAGTGATGGTTCGGGGTACTCAATGGAGACTGACTATCCTGGATACATACAACTGTGCGAGTTGCTCTACTCGATATGTGGTTCTGAGCGGGATAAAGTGGGCAACCTTAGTTAAGGTGTCCACTATGACCCATATTGCATCATTGCCTTGCCGAGTCTTAGGTAGTCCTGTTATGAAATCCATGCAGACATCATCCCATTTCCATTGTGAGACTGTAAGTAGTTGGAGTAGTCCGGCTGGCTTCTGATGCTCTGCCTTTACTTTGTTGCATATGTCGCAACATGCCACAAAATAGGCAATATCTTTCTTCATACCATCCCAAATATTTGTCGGAGGTCTTCTTACATTTTTGTACCTCCAGGGTGAATAGAATATGAGGGTTCGTGTGCTTCCATCAGGATTTTCTTCTTTAAGTCCGACTGATTGGGGACATAAATCCTTCCACGGAAACAGAGAGTACCAAATTTATCCTTCGAGAAGTCTAGAGTCTGTCCTGCCATCGTACTCTTGACATGTTTTTGCAGATCGATGTCAGCTGGCTGGGCCTTGCGGATTTCATCCTCAAGTGTGGGGGAAACTTCCAAAATATTAGTGACGCCAGAATCAACTATGACCAGGTTGAGCTGAGTGATCTCCTTTTGTAGTTCAGGAGGCAAGGATTCCAGTATGACATTTAGGCTGACAGGCTTTTGACTAAATGCATCGGCGACCATGTTGGCCTTACCCGGGTGGTAGTTTATTCCAAGATCATAATCCTTGACCAACTCAAGCCACCTTCATTAACAGAGATTTAAATCTGGCTGAGTAAATATATACTTGAGGCTTTTGTGGTCGGTAAAAATTTGGGACCTCTTCCCGATGAGATAGTGTCTCCAAATTTTTAGAGCATGAACCACCGCGGCCAATTCCAAATCATTAGTAGGATAATTTCCTTCGTGGGGTCATAGCTGTCACAATGCATATGCTACTACCTTGCCGTCTTGCATAAGTACGCATCCAAGTCCTTGTCTATACGCGTCACAGTACACATCAAAACTATGGTAGATATCTGGACGAGTTAACACAGGTGTGGTCGTCAGCCATATCTTTAGCTCATTAAAACTTTTCTCACAGTCGTTGGTCCATTCAAATTTCTTATCCTTTTTGAGCAGCTCTGTCATGGGCTTAGCGATCTTGGAAAACCCTTCAATGAAACGACGATAATACCCGGCTAATCCAAGAAAACTCCAGATCTGTGATACGGTTGTGGGTGGCAACCAATCGAGCACATCCTTTACTTTGCTTGGGTCCACGGCTATACCTTCGGCAGATAGAACGTGAACAAGAAATCCAACTTGCTTGAGCCAAAACTCACACTTACTAAATTTCGCCTATAGCTGATGATCACGGAGTCGTTGTAGCACTGCTCGGAGGTGATCCTTGTGACTTTCTTCACTGTTGGAGTGAATGAGTATGTCATCGATGAAGACTACCACGAATTTATTGAGGAAGTCCATGAATACTTTGTTCATCATATGCATGAAGAAGGAAGGGGCATTGGTGAGACCAAATGGCATAACTGTATATTCATAAAGACCGTACCGAGTAGTGAATGCGGTCTTAGGAATATCTTCCTTTTTAATGTTGAGTTGATGATACCCTGTCCTGAGATCAATCTTGGAGAATACTTTGGCCCGACTGAGCTGATCGAACAGATCATCAATCCTTGGCAGTGGATATTTATTTTTGATGGTGACATCGTTTAGCTGTCGGTAATCCACACACATGCGGAGGCTGCCATCCTTTTTGTCCACAAAAATAGCGGGTTATCCCCATGGTAAAGAGTTGGGACGGATATATCCTTTCTATAGCATTTCATCAAGCTGCTTCTTTAGCTCCACTAATTCTGATGAGGGCATCCAGTAATACTTCTTGTATAATGGTACGGTTTCGGGCACAAGATCTATTGCAAACTCAAGTTCGCGGTGGGGTGGCATGCCTGGCAATTCTTCAGGAAATACATATGGAAACTCATTGACCACAGGAATACATTCCAATTCTGTCACAGCGGTGAAAGCCATTTCTTTCTTGGGTATGCTTCTGCGAGCATAGAATTTGGTAGTCTGCCCATTCTGACTGGTCAAAGTGACTTCGTTGGTCGCGTAGTTTATGCAGACTTGATATTGGGTCAACCAATTCATACCCAATATAACATCCAACTTATCAGACTCAATGATTATCAATGAAGTTGGAAAACAAACTCCGTTTATATCGATTTCCAGACTTTAGCAGACTAGATTGCTCCTGATTAATGATCCCGGGGTTTGTACCAGCATATTCTTGCCCAAAATCGAACAAGGAAATTTGTTTTGGGCAACAAAACTCCAGGAAATAAAAGAGTGGGAAGCCGCAGAGTCAAATAAAATTATTGCAGGTATGTTATTAACAGTAAACAAACCAATGACGACTTCGGGGTTCTCTTGGGCTTCATCGTTGAAGAGGTGATGAATGTACCTAGTGAGGTTTTGTGGGGTCGGACATGACTCCTTATAATTGACTTGTGTCCTGAATAGAGCATGTGCCTTGTTATTCTTGGGACACTGCCTGGCATAATGTCTGTTTTGCCCACAATAGAAGCAAGAATTGTTGCGTTGGCGCTCCTCGTGCACTGGGTTGGTCACGACATTCTTGACTTGAGTGGTGGTCTTGTTGACATTTTGTTGCCAATTGGGCTTGTATTCCACCTGAGTCTGCTGCTAGGTACGAGCCTTTTGCACTGGTTATCCATCCTTCTTTGGCTCAAACTTGCACTTGTGGTCGTTGTTAGTAGCGCTATTATCTGATACAAGCTTGTGCTCCCTTTTAGCAATGAAAGCCTTGTTCACCAGAGTTTGGAAATCTAGAAAATCAAACATACTGCGAGAACACCGGAGTTGCGGATTTAATCCGGCAAGAAATCTGTCAATCTTTCTTTCTTCGGTGGGCACGTCAAAAAGGGAGTAACCGGCCAGATGATTGAATTTTTGGAAATATTCACTCACAGACTAATTTCCTTGGATGAGCGTGAGGAATTCTCGCTGCTTAGTCTTCATAATTCCAGTAGGGATATGATATTTCTGGAACTGGTCCTTGAATTTTGACCAGGTGATTTCTTCATCAGCAGGGCACATGGCTTTTGCATTTTCCCACCATATGGCTACAGCGCCTTCAAGAGAATGAGTTGCAAATGGAACTTTATCATTTTCTTAAGTACGAGCAATCTCAATCTTTTTCTCAGTAGTGCGCAACCAATCGTCTGTATCCAAGGGATCAACAACCTGACTGAAACTGGGAGGCTTGGTCCTCTGAAAATCCAACAACTTGGAGTGGTGACCATATTGCTTTCAATTCTGACCAACCATAGCTTGCACACTTCTTAATATTTCAATCAGATCATTATTTCGTCTTTCCTCAAACATTCGCAGAACTTGCTCAGTGGAGGGCGGATTTGGCGGTTGAGGTGATGGCGGAATGTACGGCTCGGGAGAGTGTCCTGCCCGTCGTGCGGAACGACGGACAGGAGTTCCCTCACGAACGTTGCTACTGCTGCCTCCCCGCATCATCCTGTTATGATTTTCCCAATACAACACAACTGAGATGAGAAACATTCAAAAAAAATTGGGGAAAAGCCAACAACGAAAGCCCGAGAAAAACCGAAATGACGAAGGAAACACAGCGAATAAAGTAGAGTTCCAACATAATTATACATAGACTCATACATGAAAGATAACCAACATGCCAGGTTCAACTACTCTCATACAGACAACGAAACATCATGACTCGTACTACTACATCCGGAGATCACACCAATGCTGCGGTGTCCTCTCCTGAAGCTGACTCGGATCCTGAACTGACGTGGTTAACGGAAACCTCCGGATTAAAGGTAACACGACGATGCTGCCTAGAGGGCTCTCTCTCGGGAGCAGGTGGAGGATGAATCATCGGGGCTAGAGGTGTAGTGAGAAGTGTAAACCGCTCAGCAGGGCCACTAAGGGGGTTCACCGTCGAGGCGCCCGAGCTACTCAGGGGAGTAACCGGTGAAACATGGGAACTGGAACTGGCTGGAATATAAGGAGTAAATCCCAGAGAGGAGGGAGTAGTGGCAGATCCAGTAGTGACTAAAGCAGCGGCTAAAGCAGTGCGAGCATGAGTCAGCTCTCGAGCCAGCTCGTGGATCATAAGATAGCTAGCAGTGATATAACGAGCAAGATGGCTAGCAACACTATCAGACTCCGGATCAATGATAAAGAAACTGACACGATCATTGTTGTGCAGGGAAGGATAGTAGTAGAAACCTGGGTGGTTCTGCATCCGGATCTCGTTGTAACGAAGCTTTCCAAGGACCTCAAATGCAGCAAACTGGACAATCTGTGAAGCAGTAGAAGCGAAACCGCTCCGAGAGGTACGAGTGTAAGTGCTGGAATCGGAACTGGTGCGCAGAGTAACCACTACGTGATACTCATACACTGGGTCAGCTAGACGCTCTCGGTACACACGATACACAGGGTCGTCATCGAGGGGGTACAGCCGACGCCACACATTATGAAGAAGATGCGGCGACGTGTACGACATCAGCTGCAACTGGAACGGATACGGCACCAGAGCCATCTACACTCACAACCATTAGCAGGTTTGCATAAAAATAAGACAAGTGCATGGAATGCAACAACTAGCTACAGATGCTACCGACACTCAACTTAGACTCGTATCCATCATCCAGGGAACACGATGAAGTCTAGCGTGGCCTATAGTCAGCACGGCTCTATTACCAAGCGTTGTGGCACCCCGGCTCAGAGAGACCGGTTTACCCTGTATTGCCAGCCCAGAGACCACGTCTTCTGGCAACACACAACATCTTGGTACAGAAAGCAACCGCTTTATTGATGCTAGCGGATCATAGTTTATATTACAATATGTGTTGAGGCCAAGCGGCACACACGGTGCGGCTGCACAATATGTACATTATTTAGTGGACATAAAGGGGGCCTCGATCATAAGAACTACGCGGCAGCGGAACAACGTCGTAGCGGAGACTCCATAGCACAGGGACACCGATGTCAACACGATCTAGACTCGAGCACGCTCCTTTCCAACGAGACTTTCCTAAAATCTGGCATGATACGCCAGGTCAGTACATTGAATGTACTTGCAAGCTCACAACGGGCATAATCATAATGACAAACAATATCATATTAATTAACCAATTAATAATGCAATAATACTTCAACATGTTGTGACCATGCTTTTTTGATAAAAGTCCCTCAGGACTGGCTTACCAACCATGATCATTCTTGGATCACAACCATACCACCATCGTGGTCTTGACTAGAAGTATCTCGTAATCGTTACGGCGGTCACAACCACGACCAATACTTGGTCTCGAACATCTCAGTGGTTTCCCACCATCATCAACAGCGCAAAGTTCATAATTCAGTGTTTAAAATTTAGTAAACGTTGACCCATGGTGTGACCTACTACAAGCGTGTCCGTAACTGTGGACTCGGCTATCGATAGATTATTACACTCTGCAGAGGTAGCACACTGTACCCACACAACGGAACCCATCGTCTCGTACTCCCATTCGGGTGGACTAACGGCATTCCGACGAAACCCCTCCATTACCATGACACTCTCCCGGCCACTCTGACACAATCCCCACTGGGCTAGTCCTGGGTGGCCCCGTGTCTACCAAAGACACAACGACAACCCTCGTGGCCAAATCGATCCCACAAGGGGACCCGGTACCATAATCTCAACAACGGGCACACAAGGTTATGTATGCTTACCGCGCCAGGGTGAGCACGCCCATAACCTTCCCAGGTTGGAGGCACCGACCAGAGGCATGACAACGGACCGAATCAAGGCCTCCCATAATGCAAATGTGGTTGCACCGGGAAAAACTCGATTCAGTGGCACCATGACCCGGCCAACGATATGTTCAAGTTGAGTTATATTCAGGTTCAACTTAAAGTAAAAATAGCCGTGTCATAGTATGCCATTAAATGCAACACTAACATATGCATCACATATTAGCGGAAATGACTGAGTCAACTATATTCACACTAAGCATAAACATCAACAACTCATGCGACATTTCTGGTTAACATAATCCTCACTTTAAACAGAATATTTTCTAGCAAATTTTAATTATTTTACTCAGCAAGAAAATAACTTCAAGTAATTACTCATATGCATAACAAAATTATTCTTTTATCATCACAAATATATCCTATTTTCTTTACCAACTAAGTTAGTTTCAAACATTCTGTAAATCAAGCATATAAACTAACACAAGTACTTAATAGAATATCAATAACCTAATAGTTACTTAAATGCATAGTTTAACTCTTTGATTCAAGTAAGAAGATCATAAATATTGAAATAGCACCATGAAAATGTTGTTATGGCTTGCCTTAGTGCAGATGAGGTTCACAAGCCTTCTGGTGATCCTCAAGACAAGCCTCACCCTCTGAAAATAATTTTAAACACAAGAAGAAAATATCAAGAACCCTTCTGAAAATCACCAGAAAATCTAGAGAGCTCGGAAAAATCTCATTTTTGGTGAGCTGGTAGATTTCTTTGCAAAGAGTACAATGCAAAAATAATAAATTCATTTGGACTTATGGTTGAAGAGTTATAGCCGTTAGAAGCTCTCTGGAAATTTATTGAATTTGAATTTAGATAAAACAAAGTAGGGGGTGACGTCGAAGGCGTAAAGCCTCGGGCGCCACCACTCGTACCGCGTCGCGCGCGTACTGAGTGGCTAACTAGAGGGCCCCACTAGTCAGGTGAGGTGGAGGGGGAGAAGGAAACAGAGGGGGGCGCGGCTTCGCCGGAGCTCACACCGGTGATGAGGGATCCTTCGCCAAAACGAGAGGGAGGGATCGAGAGAGGGGATCGAGGCGCACCTGCCCGTACCCGTAGCATAGCTAGGGGTGGCGGGACGCCGTCGCATCTGACCTTGCAGGCGGAGGCAGAGAGCAGAGGTCGCAGGAGACGAAGACGATGGCGAATTGCGGCGACTCCAGGCGCTGCAAGTCGACGGAACGGCTTCACCGAAGAGGGGCGGAGGCTCTGGAAGGGTCGCCCTGGCCTGGGAGAGGCTAGAGCTACTGTGGCGACCTGAGAGGATCGACTACGAGCTAGAGCTCGGGTACAGTGTCCCGTAGCCTGTCCGGCCGGGCTACGGCTACCTACATGTTTGTGGAGTGTGTGGGAGTGGAGGATGGTGCTCGAGGAGGCTGGGGGTGGCTCGAGGAGAAGGTGACGCAGCTCACGCGGGGACTGTGGGCGAACGGAGACGAGCACATGATCAAGGAGAAGGCGACGGGCACAATGCATACCGCACTGTTACGTTGGCCGGACCGTGCCCGTGCTCGCTGCGGCGAGCTCCGGCGTCAGCGAGTGCCAGGGGGAGTTAAGGGAGTTGAGACAAGGATGGTGGCACGGTTTGGCACTCCATGGCAGTCGGGGAAGCGAGCATGCGCGAAACAGAGCACTCGGCGGCACTCAGAGCGCGTCGACACGCAGGTTGGCATCATGGACACGTGTGTTCCCCGCGTGAACTCTACCCACATGCCGACCAACGTCTAAAGATCATGTCTGGCTTGTTGTTCGTGGTTGTTTTGAAGATTACCACGCTTTGGTTTGACTCGAGATGCAGTAGAAAAGATTTCACACGTTTGGTAAGTTTCTGATCAGTAACTTTGAGAGGTTACTAAGGTTAAATGGCTAGGAGTTGGAGGCTGTGCTTTGGAGGCTAGCAATCATCTACTAAGGTGATGATTGCACAAGAAAAATCAGGCACAATGGAGCAAGTAAAATGGTAGTTGCTGGAGAAACCACCATTTCTGTCCAGAACATAAAATATTTTCTGTAGAAAAAATATTCCAAAAAGTGGTACAATATTTTTGCTCAGGAAGGTGCCCTAGGGTTCAGAGAATGTTTGTGAATTTTCTCAGATTTTTGTGGGCAAGAAAAAATTGGGTTGCTTTGGAGCTCATTGAACTAGCTAGGGTTTTGGAGGGGAAAATGAATATTTTTCATTAAAGGAAAATATTCCAAATATTATTTTGGGTAGAACCAGAGAGTGAATGATGATTAGATAGGGAATGAGGCTCTTGGGTGAAAGCCAATGGTACCCAAGTGTTATGTCTATATGAAAAGATTCAAAAATCTCCAAATTCAAAATCAAACCAAATGAAAAATTAGTCAAATAAAGGCGGGCAAAAACCAGGCTGTCACAAGCATAGAGAGCAATTTTAACAAGTCATGGCATAATTTTGGCTCTCTCAAATAGTGTGTCCAGCTAGGATTCCTGACTTAAAATACAAAGCGAAACAAGCAAAGACTCATATCATACAAGACGCTCCAAGCAAAACTCATAGTATGTGACGAGTAAAAATATAGCTTCGAGTAAAATACCGATGGTCACTAGAAGAAAAAGGGGATGCCACTCGGGGCATCCCCAAGCTTAGTTGCTTGCTTCTCTTTGGATAATAGCTTGGGATTCCATGGGCATCCCCAAGCTTAGGCTCAATCTTCTTACTCCTTATTCCTTCATCCATCATAACATCACCCGAAACTTGAAAACTTCGATCACACAAACGTTAACAAAACCTTTGTGAGGTCTGTTAGTATAAGAAAGTAAAACACTACTTTAAGTGTGGTAGCAAACCAATTCATATTTTATTTTTGCATTATATCTACTGTATTCCATAGAAACTTAATAGTGCCGGAAATCAATGTGGTTATGATAATGAGCAACTTAATAGTGCAAAGGTTTCTATGGATCTGTTAGTATAAGCACCTGGTAGATGTTGATGATGCCTACCCAGCAATGGCACCGGAAATTCCTTTTGATGCAGGACAGTGACCGTAGGTATTTCCCTTAGTGATGAGACCAAAGTTATCGAACCAGTAGGAGAACCAAGCAACACTATGTAAACATCACCTGCACACAAATAACAAATACTCGCAACCTGACGTGTTAAAGGGGTTGTCAATCCCTTTCGGGTAACGGTGCCAGAAATTGGCAAACGGACGTGGTAAAATATGATAGATGGGATAAATAGATCTCGGATAAAATAAATTGCAGGAAGGTATTTTTTGTATTTTTGGTTTGATAGATCTGAAAATAAAAGCAAAGAAAATAGATCATGAACGCAAATATAATAAAGAAGAGACCCGAGAGCCGTAGTTTTCACTAGTGGCTTCTCTCGAGAAAAATAGCAAAAGCTGGGTAAACAAATTACTGTTGGGAAATTGATAGAACTTCAAATAATCATGATGATATCCAGGAAATGATCATTATATAGGCATCACAACCAAGATTAGTAGACCGACACATGCTTGCATCTACTACTATTACTCCACACATCGACCGCTATCCAGCATGCATCTAGTGTATTAAGTTAATGGAGAAACGAAGTAATGCAATAAGAACGATGGCATGATGTAGACAAGATCTATTTATGTAGAAATAGACCCTATCTTGTTATCCTTAATAGCAACGATACATATGTGTTGGTTCCTCTTCTGTCACTGGGATCAAGCACCGTAAGATCAAACCCATCACAAAGCACCTCTTCCCATTGCAAGATAAATAGATCACGTTGGCCAAACAAAACCCAAATATTGGAGAAGAAATACGATTCTATAAACAATCATGCATATAAGAGATCAAAGAAGACTAAAATAACTTGCATGGATAAAAAGAGATAGATCTGATCATAATCTCAAAGTTCATCGGTTCCCAACAAACACACCGCAAAAGAATTACATCATATGGATCTCCAAGAGACCATTGTATTGAGAATCAAACGAGAGAGAGGGAGCCATCTAGCTACTAACTAGGGACCCGAGGGTCTATAAGGAACTACTCACGCATCATCGGAGAGGCACCAATGGACATGATGAACCCCTCATCGATGGTGTCCAGATTTGATCTGGTGTTTCTAGAACTTGCGGCGGCTGGAATTGATTTCCGTCGCCTCCCCTTGGGTTTTTGCAATATTGGGATATTTATAGAGCAAAGAGGTGGTCCGGGAGGAACCCGAGGTGGGCACAACCCACCAGGGCACGCCTAGGCCTCCAAGCGCGCCGTGGTGGGTTGTGCTCCCCTCGGAGCACCCCCCAGGCGCTTCTCTGGCCCATTGGATGTCTTCTGGTCCCAAAAAATCCATAAAAAGTTTTGCTGCATTTGGACTCCGTTTGGTATTGATTTCCTGCGATGTAAAAAACATGCAAAAAACAACAACTGGCACTTGGCACTATGTCAATATGTTAGTACCAAAAATAAGATAAAATGGCTATACAATGATTATAAAACATCTAAGAATGATAATATAACAGCATGGAACATTAAAAAATTATAGATACATTGGAGACGTATCAACTTCTTCCGGTGATCTTCCTCACCTTTGAAATGCTTGCGTTTCTTTCCTAAGAGATGTTTGGTCAGAAGAAATCGACGATGTCCCAGGTAAACATTATTCTTGCATTTTTCCAAATATATACTTTCGGTATTATCTAAATAGTGCATGCATGCGTGGTACCCCTTGTTTGTCTGTCCTGGAAGGTTACTAAGAGCAGGCCAATCATTGATGGTTACAAACAACAACGCTTATAGGTCAAATTCCTGCTGTTTGTTCTCATCCCACACACGAACACATTTGATATCCCACAGCTGTAAAAGTTCTTCAACTAATGGCCTTACGTAGACATCAATGTTGTTGTCGGGTTGCTTAGGACCTTGGATGAGCACTGGCATCATAATGAACTTCCGCTTCATGCATAACCAAGGGGGAAGGTTATAGATACAATGATTCATGCCAGATGCTATGATTGCTGCTCTGCTCCCCAAAAGGATTAATGCCGTCTGCACTTGAACCAAACCATACGTTCCTTGCATCATCTTGATGTCCGCTAGAACTACGTCGGCATTTCCCCAAAGAGGAAGGGATGATTGATACGTCTCCAACGTATCTATAATTTTTTATTATTCCATGCTATTATATTATCAACCTTGGATGTTTTATATGCATTTATATGCTATTTTATGTGATTTTTTGGAATAACCTATTAACCTAGAGCCCAGTGCCAGTTTCTGTTCTTTTCCTTGTTTTAGAGTATTGTAGAAAAGGAAAATCAAACAGAGTCCAATTGGCCTGAAACTTTACGGAACTTATTTTTGGACCAGAAGAAGCCCACGGTGTATCGGAGTTGGACCAGGAGAGTCCCGGGCTGCCCACGATGGTGGCGGCGTGCCCACCCCCTGGGCGTGCCCCCTGCCTCGTGGACAACCCGAAGATCCACGGACGTACTTCTTCCTCCTATATATATATCCATATACCTTAAAAACTTCGGGGAGCACAATAGATCAGGAGTTCCGCCGCCAGAAGCCTCTCTAGCCACCGAAAACCAATCTAGACCCGTTCCGGCAACCTGCCGGAGGGGGGAATCCCTCTCCGGTGGCCATCTTCATCCTCACGGCGTTCTCCATGACGAGGTGGGATTAGTTCTCCCTCGGGGCTAAGGGTATGTACTAGTAGCTATGTGTTTGATCTATCTCTCTCTCTCTCTCTCGTGTTCTTGAGGTGATATGATCTTGATATATCGCGAGATTTGCTATTATAGTTGGATCTTATGATGTTTCTCCCCCCTCTACTCTCTTGTAATTAATGGATTGAGTTTTCCCTTTGAAGTTATCTTATCGGATTGAGTCTTTAAGGATTTGAAAACACTTGATGTATGTCTTGGTGGGATACCCGTGGTGACAATGGGGTATTCTATTGATCCACTTGATGTATGTTTTGGTGATCAACTTGCGGGTTCCGCCCATGAACCTATGCATTGGGGTTGCCACACATTTTCATCTTGACTCTCCGGTAGAATCTTTTGGGAACTCTTTGAAGTACTTTGTGTTGGTTTGAATAGATGAATCTAAGATTTTGTGATGCATATCGTATAATCATACCCACGGATACTTGAGGTGACATTGGAGTATCTAGGTGACATTAGGGTTTTGGTTGATTTGTGTCTTAAGGTGTTATTCTAGTACGAACTCTATGATAGATTAAATAGAAAGAATAGCTTCATGTTATTTTACTACGGACTCTTGAATAGATCAATCAGAAAGGATAACTTTGAGGTGGTTTCGTACCCTACCATAATCTCTTTGTTTGTTCTCCGCTGCTAGTGACTTTGGAGTGACTCTTTGCTGCATGTTGAGGGATAGTTATATGATCCAATTATGTTATTATTGTTGAGAGAACTTGCACTAGTGAAAGTATGAACCCTAGGCCTTGTTTCAACACATTGGAATACTGTTTGTGCTCACTTTTATCATAAGTTACCTTCCCGTTTTTATATTTTCAGGTTACAAAGACCTATATCTATCATCCATATACCACGTGTATCACCATCTCTTCGCCGAACTAGTGCACCTATACAATTTACCATTGAATTGGGTGTGTTGGGGACACAAGAGACTCTTTGTTATTTGGTTGCAGGGTTGCTTGAGAGAGACCATCTTCATCCTACACCTCCTACGGATTGATAAACCTTTGGTCATCCACTTGAGGGAAATTTGCTACTGTCCTACAAACCTCTGCACTTGGAGGCCCAACAACGTCTACAGGAAGAAGGTTGTGTAGTAGACATCAAGCTCTTCTCTGGAGCCGTTGCCGGGGAGGTTAGCGCTAGAAGGTATATCTTTAGATCTTGCAATCGAATGTTTCTGTTTCTTATTTTAGCACTAGTTTAGTTTATAAAAGAAAACTACAAAAAAATATGGAATTGAGTTTGCCTCATATGCTTCATCTTTTTAATATCTTTCGTGAGTATGATGGAAAGGAAAATTGTGCCAAAGTGTTATAAGAAGAATGCATTAAAATGTTTGGCACTAAATCTTTGAATGGTGAGCATGATTGCAATGTTGTTAGTATGAATTCCTTGAATATCCATGATGCTAACGATATGCAAAGCCACAAGCTTGGGGAAACTATGTTTGATCAAGATGATATTTTTTGTCCCCCAAGTTTTGATGAGCAAATTTATTATGATGAAAGAATGCCTCCTATTTATGATGATTATATTGATGAAAGTGGATTTGGAGAGGTCATGACTTTATTTTGTGATGAATCCACTATTTCAGAAGAGGTTCCAATTGATTATGAGAACAAAGTTGATATCTATGATGATCATTGTGATGACTTGTATGCTATAAATAATACTGATATCCATGAAACTTTTCATCATGATTTTAGTTTTCAATTGGATTATGCCTCACATGATAATTATTCTGTTGAGTTTGCTCCCACTATTATTCATGAGACGAATTTTGCTTGTGTGGAGAGTAATAAAATTTCTATGCTTGTAGATGATGAAATTATGTGATAGTTATATTGTTGAATTCATTCATGATGCTACTGAAAATTATTATGAGGGAGTAATATATGCTTGTAGGAATTGCAATAATATCAAGTTTCCTCTCTATGTGGTTAAAGTTTTGAAGTTATGCTTGTTTTGCCCTCCTATGCTAGTTGATTATTGTTCCCATAAGTTGTTTGCTCACAAAATCCCTATGCATTGGAAGAGTGTTAGACTTAAATGTGCTAGTCATATTCTTCATGATGCTACCTTTATGTTTCAATTCTTATCTTTTATGTGAGCGTCATTGAAATCATCATGCCTAGTTAGGAGCACTAAACGATAGCGCTTGTTGGGAGGCAACCCAACATTATTTTTGTATGTTGCTTTTTTATCCTTTTTTGTAATAAATAATTTATCTAGATTCTGTTATGATTGATTTTTTATGTTTTAATTAGTGTTTGTGCCAAGTAGAACCGTTGGGAAAACTTGGGGAAAGTCTTTTTAATCTTGCTGTAAAAAACAGAAACTTTAGCGCTCACGAGAATTGCTGCCATTCTTATTTGGAAAGTCATATTTAGTTAATTATTTTTGAAGATGATTAAGAGATAAATTCCTCACGTCCAGCAATTTATTCTATAATTTTTGGAGTTCCAGAACTTGTGTTAGATGCAGATTACTACAGACTGTTCTGTTTTTGACAGATTCTGTTTTTCGTGTGTTGTTTGCTTATTTTGATGAATCTATGGCTAGTAAAATAGTTTATAAACTATAGAGAAGTTGTAATACAGTAGGTTTAACACCGATATAAATAAACAATGAGTTCATTACAGTACCTTTAAGTGGTGTTTTGTTTTCTTTCGTTAATGGAGCTCACGAGATTTTCTACTTTAAGTT
The DNA here is from genome assembly GCF_018294505.1 of Triticum aestivum. Taxonomy (NCBI): domain Eukaryota; kingdom Viridiplantae; phylum Streptophyta; class Magnoliopsida; order Poales; family Poaceae; genus Triticum; species Triticum aestivum. The sequence continues at coordinate 520,143,929 of NC_057806.1, read as the reverse complement.
TTGTGTTGTGAAGTTTTCAAGTTTTGGGTTAAGTTTTGATGGATTATGGAGCAAGGAGTGGCAAGATACTAAGCTTGGGGATGCCCATGGAACCCCAAGGCAATATTCAAGGACAACCAAGAGCCTAAGTTTCGGTTAGTTTCGGTTGATCCTAAGTTTTTGCTTCTTCGCATGATGTTTGCCATTCTTAGAATGTCATTTTAATTTGTTTTGATTTCTGTTTTAATAAAATATAAAGATCTGAAATTATTAAATGCGAGTGTCTTCACATAGTTGCATAGTGTCTTCACTTATATCTTCTGGAGTAGTTTGTTGTTGCTCTAGTGCTTGACTTATATCTTTTTAGAGCACGGTGGTGGTTTTATTTTATAGAAATAGATGAACTCTCATGGTTCACTTATATTATTTTTAGAGTACTAAACAGCATGGTAATTTGCTTTGGTTATGAATTTAGTCCTAATATGATGGGCATCATAAAAAGTGCATTGAATACTATGAGAAGTTTGATACTTGATATTTGTTTTGAGATATGAAGATGGTGATATTAGAGTCATGCTAGTTGACTAGTTGTGAATTTGAGAGATACTTGTGTTAAAGTTTGTGATTCCCGTAGCATGCACGTATGGTGAACCGTCATGTGATGAAGTCGGAGCATGATTTATTTAATGATTGTCTTCCATATGAGTGGCGGTCGGGGACGAGCGATGGTCTTTTCCTACCAATCTACCCCCCTAGGAGCATGCGCGTAGTACTTTGTTTTGATAACTAATAGATTTTTGCAATAAGTATGTGATTTCTTTAAGACTCATGTTGAGTCCATGGATTATACGCACTCTCACCCTTCCACCATTGCTAGCCTCTCTAGTACCACGCAACTTTCACCGGTACCTTAAACCCACCATATACCTTCCTCAAAACAGCCACCATACCTACCTATTATCACTACAAAAGAAAAGACACATCCGTGACATTTTGGGCTGAACGAATTTTTTTCTGTCATACATATGACACTTCTATGACGATAATTGTGACAAAACCCGGTATAATCATAGATGTGGTGGGCTCCTACTTCTATGACAAAAAATCATGACAGAAAATGGGCTTTTCGTCCTAGGTGGGCAGGAGACGCAGTTGCATGACATTCTTTGGGCCATCCATGACGGAAAAAACTGTGGTAGAAGCGAGGGGGAGGAAAATTTCGGGGAGTTCCCAGTTACGGTGGGAGGTCGGGGACCGAGCAATGCGCGTTTCTCTCGTACACGTACGCGCGTGTGTGCGAGGCGTTGGCTCTAACTGAACCCGAGCGAGGCGTTGGGCTCTAACTGAACCCGAGCGATTGCACTGCAGGCTACGCGTTACTAAACCCGAGCGATCGATCGATGGCTATTAACTGAACCCGATCGATCGATTCCTTCGCTACTGCTGCTAACTGAAGCCGATCGATGGGATGAACAGTGAGTGTTGCGGGGGGGTTGGATGAACAGTGAGCGGTGGCTTTGCCTCTGGATGAACAGGACCCCGTGGTGTGGTGGAGGGCTGGATGAACAGTAGACGATGGAGGGGTGCCCATGGAGGGGTGGATGAACAGTACCCTGTGGTGTGGAGGGCTGGATGAATAGTAGACGGTGGAGGGGTGGTTGAACAGGACCCCATGGTGTGGAGGGCTGGATGAACAGTAGACGGTGGAGGGGTGCCCGTGGAGGGGTGGTTGAACAGGACCCCGTGGTCTGGAGGGCTGGATGAACAGTAGACGATGGACGGGTGGTTGAACAGTAGCCGGTGGAGTAGCGCGCGGTGGATGCTGGATGAACAGGAGCCCGTGGAGGCTGGAGGAGGTCGACGGTGGATATGAACATTATCCCGTGGAGTCCCGTTTTGCAGTACGCCACACCCCTCCCGATGAACAGGACCCCCGATTCGACCGTAGCGCTCCAACACAACTTCGTTTCCTCCATTTTGCGGTACACCACACCCCTCCCGATGAACAGGACCCCCGTTTCGACCGTAGGAGGTCCGTTTCCTTCGTTTTGCTGTACGCCTGACCCCTCCCGATGAATAGGATCCCGTTTCGAACATGGCCGGTCGAACACAAGGCCGTTTCCTCCGTTCTACGGTACGCCAGGCCTCGTCTCCATCGGCTGTTCCGTCCAAGCCCTCCCGATGAACACGATGCATTCCGTTGCCTCCCCATGAACACGACGGATTTCGTTGCCTCCCCATAAACACGACACATTCCGTTGCCTCCCCATGAACACGCCGACGATGCTGTTTCTCCGTTCCGACCCAGCCATGTACACGAGCCCTGGCCGTACGTATGCGTGAGTAGGCGTTCGAGACCCCGCCCACATGTACATATACGTGGCCGTATTTTCTTTCTTGCACCATGGTCGTTGTATGTACGTGTAAATACTACGTGCGCTCCTCTACTACAACACGTGCGCACCTCTACTACGACACATGCGCGCCTCTAGATCGACCAGTATGTACGTACACGTTCGCGACCAGAATGACAACGCTACATACGCTCCGACCAGGTGGGTCCCGACTGTCAGGTACTTCCTTGCCTGCGAAGATGTAGCTGGTCGGTCCCAGCAGTCAGGGGGCGAATCGTTTTTTTTTGCCCGGACGCACTTCCTTGCGTGCGAAGATGTAGCTGGTGGGCCCAACAGTCAGGGGGAAATGTTTTTTTCGTGAAATACAGTGGCCTGTCCGGTGGGTCCTAGCTGTCAGGTGGAGGAATCATTATTTTCTGCGTAATAAGGAGGCACTTCCTTGCTGCGGCCGTGGACCCAGCTGTCAGCCTCTCCACGTACAGTCCACGTCCGATGGAAGTCGTTCCTTGACCATGTTGACCACGCCGCGCCGAGAGCATCAGGGCGGTGGACGATGACGAGGCCTAGGAATGGGACGACACGGAGGCAGGGAAGACTCGGCAGTTGTTTCCCATGTGGAGGGGAGTACGACTGTATGAGGGTGTACTGGTTCGTCTGCCGTCGCCGGAGAATAACAGCAGGTGTGGGTGAGTAGAGGGATGGCTAGGCCAGCGATGGGAGTACGGTCGGGCGGTGAGGCCTGCGCGGCAGCACAGCTGGCCGCGAGGAGGAGGGAGCAGGCAGGCCCGCCGGCGCTTGTTTGAGCGGCTGGAGCAGGAAGAGCAGAGATTGAATAAGCACAACGGCCGTTGGATGGACATCCAACAGTCAGTGCTTGTGCGTCAACCTTTTTTTAGGAAAGCCTAAAATCTGTGGAAAACAGCATACAGCCCTTCTGCCATTATTTCTAATAATTTACATCCCATTTGCTAATTCTTAAGGTTTTTTTGGAGCCCATATTCTTTTTTTAGCATTACAACCCATATTGTGGCAACGGTTAAAAAATTATACGAAATTTTGCATATTTCGGTGCGGTAGGAACTGTTTTTAATCCTGAAATTTCGACTCACATTCAAACTGATTTTAAAAATAAATGTATATCAATATGAAATCCAACAAATTCTCCACGCATAAAAATTAATGTAATTTAAATTTTGAAATGAAAAAAAGATATTTGAAACTAATTGCCAGTTTGATGTGTTTTATAAATGTACAACCCATTGCTCATTACTGATGGGCCATTTTCTCGGCCAGCCGAATGAAAGCTATCCTCGCTTTGAAAGATTTGCAGCCCAACAGGCCTGACAAAGCAACTTACTTGGCAAATCACAAGAAAATAGGGCTGTGGCCGTGGACCCAGCTGTCAGCCTCTCCACGTACAGTACTCTTTCGATGGAAGTCTTTCCTTGACCACGTTGACCACGCCGCGCGGAGAGCACCACGGCAGTGGACGACGGCGAGGCCTAGGAAGGGGACGACGCGGCAGTGGAAGCCCGCGCGGAGAGGACTACGGGGGTACACTGGTTCGGCTGCGGTGTGAGGCTCCCGTCGCCGCAGGGCCTGGCCAGTGGTGGGAATAGTAGGGGGCGGTGAGGCCTCTGCGGCAACACAGCCGGCCACAAGAGGCTGGAGCATGCGGCACGACCGGCGCTGCTGGAGCAAGAAGACCAGAGGTTGAAGAAGCACTACGGTCGTTGGATGGATATCGTACGGTCACTAGAGCTAGAATCGTTCATATTGACTAAGTTGACAAAGCCCTTCGTCCACGTCAACTTAGTAGGTCCACATGTCAGCCTCCCAGCAAGGTGGGTCCCAGCTAGCCGGGGGAGTATTCATTTTTTTGTGCGTAATAAGGAGGCACTTCCGGTGGGTCCGAGCTGACAGCGGGGGAATGTTTATTTCGCGAAATACGGTGGCCCGTTCGGTGGGTCCCAGCAGTCAGGGGGAAACGATTTTTTTCGCAAAATACTGGTGGCCCGTCTGATGGGTCCCCGCTGTCAGGTGGACGAATAATTATTTTCCGCGTAATAAGGAGGCACTTCCTTGTGGCTGCCGTGGACCCAGCTGTCAGCCTCTCCATGTACAGTACTCTTCCGATGGAAGTCGGTCATTGACCATGTTGACCACGCCATGCCGAGAGCACCAGGGCGGTGGACGACGGCGAGGACTAGGAAGGGGACGACTCGTAGCTGGGGAAGACGGAGTAGTGGATGCCCACGCGAAGAGGACTATGAGGGTTCACTGGTTCGACTGCAGTGTGAGGCTGTTGTCACCGCAGAATAACAGGGGGTGTGGGTGAGTAGAGGGATGGCCTGGCCAGTGGTGGGAGTAGTAGGGGGCGGTGAGGCCTCCGCGGCATCACAGCCGGCCACGGGAGGCAGGAGCACGCGGCACGACCGGCGTTGGTTTGGGCGGCTGGAGCAAGAAGACCAGAGGTTGAAGAAGCACTACGGCCGTTGGATGAACATCGTACGGTAACATGAGCTAGAATCGTTCATATTGACTAAGTTGACAAAGCCCTCCGTCCCCGTCAACTTGGTAGGCCCACAAGTCAGCCTCCCACTATGCTGGGTTCCGATTGGAAGGGGGAATATTCATTTTTTTGTGCGTAATAAGGAGGCACTTCCTTGCGTGCGAAGATAGCTGGTGGGTCCGACATCTCAGCGGGGGGCACTTTATTTCGCGAAATACAGAGGCCCTTCCGGTGAGTCCCAGATGTTAGGTGGAGGAATCATTATTTTGCGCGTAATAAGGAGGTATTTCCTTGGGTGCAGCCATGGACCAGCTATCAGCCTCTCCATGCACAGTCTACTTCCGATGGTGTCGTTCGTTGACCACGCCGCGCCGAGCGCATCCAAGGTGGTGGATGACGGCGAGGCCTCGGACAATAATGAGCCGGAGATGGGAAGACGCGGGAGTACAGTCGCAGACAGAGAGGTGTACGAGGGTTAACTGGTTCTAATGCGGTGTGGTTCGGTAGTCGGTGGAGAAGAACAGGAGGTGTGGAGGGGTGGAGGGATGGCCTAGCCAACGGTGGAGTAGCGCTTCATAGCGAAGTGTGCTAAGCAGAGCAGCTAGCAGCAGGAGGCGGAAGGTGGTCCCGGCGGCGCTGGAGGAAGAAGACGAGAGATTGAAGATGGATGCCGGTCGTTGGATGTAAATCCAAGGGCTAACATGTCAGAATCATTTGTTGACTAAATTGACAAGGACTTGCATTGGCTTCGACCTATTGGCCCACATTTCAGCCTCCAAAAATGTGGCACGCATTCAACCCATTTTTCAGAATTTACAGTCTTTTTTTTGCGTGGTAGAATTTACAGTCAATTTGATCTTTTTTTGAATTACAGCCATTAGCTGGGCTGGGTGAAGAAATAATGTAGCGTCCATGCGGCCTGTTTATTTTATTTCCTAAAAAATTACAGTCCATTTGCACTTTCTCGAAATACACGACTTTGCTGGGCTGATTCTAATTATAATGTTGGGTGGGGCCAGCAATGTTATCAAAAAATAAAAAGGGGCTGAGCATTTTGTTATAAATATATTTAAATAATAAGTGATATTATTACACTCATCCTTAAATTTACAGTCTTACCAAGCTTTATATAATAACATGTAATTTTTTTTTAGAAAAACAGGGAGCATCTCCGCGGTTCCATTGCTGAGAACGAAACCACAACATATTCTGATACAGCAGCTCAAAGAGCAGTTGGAAAGCAAAGGTAGAAACGCTACAAATTAGGGGGGTGGATGAACAAGTTCTCTGAATAACACAAATCACCCGGGCGGTGCCAAAGGCAGAGCGGATAGAGCACTCAAATGACACAAGGAGGGTCCAGAGAAGCCTTCATGGTCTTCAGTCGAGGGGCCGTGTCAGCCTGCGGCGACCAGTAAGCAAGCGGAGACACCGGGCTGGAAGGCGTAGCATGGTGGATGTCCCTCTTTTTCTGCGCCAGGTGCCCATCATCTTCATCGGAGATCTTGAGATGAGCGCACAGGTCCAGCCCCAAAGCAGGTCGAGCCTTGTTCAGCCACAAGTGATCACCGACGGTTTCTGGAGGGATCTTGTTAGGGTTTCCACGAAGCTCATCAACTTGTCCTTGTCCGATCCGAAGGATAGAATCGCCCAGTTCCTCACCATGTTCCTGATCAACCTCAAGACCTGCGGAATGGAAATCCAGCAAGTGTTACTGAAAATCATAGCATTTCTATATTTCCAGAGGCACCAAAGGACAGCTGAGCTAACAGTGTTTAAAACTGAGCACTTTTTGGTAGCAATCCAGAATCTGGCGACATATTCGAAGGATGAGCCAATCTGACTAGAGAAATATTCCTCAATGTGGGCCCAGAGATGTTTAGCAACTATACATTCAAAAAATAAGTGAGAACAAGACTCTTGTTCCAAGCAGTAAACACAATCAAGGGGTTTGATGATGTGTCTCTTCCTAAGGTTATCCCTAGTCATCAATTTGTTTTTGGAGAGAAGCTAGAGAAATACATGAATTTTAGGGGGAACTCTCAATTTCCAGACAGCAGGGATAAACACGGGTTGAACCCCTCTAAAGTTGATAACATGATAGAGGGAGCTGGAGGAACACTTCCCCTTATTGTCCCGCTGCCAAATCAGGGCATCAGGCTCGCCAGTAAAGGTAATGCTTTTGGCAATTTCCTCCAACTGGAACCATTGTTCCATGAGACTATCACTAAAGTTCCTTCTAAAAGAGAGTTTTAGGCATTGACCATCCCAAACTTCATTGACACTTTTGTTAAGCTCATTGCGGACAGAGTAAATAGGCCAAAATTGGACTGCTAGGGGGATGTGCCAAACCAAGTATCTTCCCAGAACCTGGTTCTGCTCCCATCCCCTATGTTCCATCTGTAGCCAAATTTCACAGCATGCATAATAGATTTTAATCCTTTCCAGAATATAGAGGTCTTAGGGTTGGAGGAAGGGACAAAAATATTAGGTTTATTTCCTAGGTATTTATGGGCAATAAGAAGCTTCTAGGGTTTCAGGTCTTCCTCATAGAATCTTTTAATCCAAGACCCTAGAAGACAGATGTTAATTTCTTGGAGGTTAAGTATGCCTAGGCCTCCAAAATCTTTTTTCATAGAGACTAGGTCCCAATTAGCAAGGTGTAGCTTCCTATTTCCCTCAAAATCATTCACAAGCAATGAGACATCTGAGAATTGATGAGGTTCACTACCCATTTAGGGAACTTGAAGAAGGAGAGGAGATACACAGGAATGCTAGCCAAAAAAGCTTGTATGAGGATCAATCTACCTCTGTAAGAGAGAAGTTTGCCCCTCCACCCAGCAATCATTTTAATGATTTGATCCAGAAGGGGTTGGATATCCTCTCTCCTCAGTTTATCATAGTGGAGAGGGATACCTAGCTACTTAATGGGGAAGTTACCTTTATTATAGACTAGAATAGAGAGGAAGTCAGCTAACTCCTGATCATCCATGTTGATAGGGATGAGTTCACTTTTAGAGTAGTTGATTCTTATGCCTGAGACTTGTTCAAACTAGGTTAGAACAACTTTCATATTGCTAGCATGTGTGGAGTCATTGTCTAAGTAAAGGATGGTATCATCTGCATATTGAAGGCAGATGATGCCACCAAGGCAGACCTCAGGACAGAGCCCTGCAATCAGACTATGATCAGCAGCGTTGATCAGTATTTTAGTAAGAACGTCCCCTATTAAATTAAACAAAAGAGGGGTGATGGGGTCACCTTTCCTAAGGCCTTTACCAGCAAGGAAAAAATCACTTTCACAGTTATTTAACTTGACCCCAACAGACCCCCCATGAGTAAGTTGCTGGATCCAACTCTCCTCTATGAAAGGCTTGGAAAAGATCTAAGAGATCATTTTTCACCAAGTCCCAAAAATGCTGGTAAAACAAGAAGGGAATCCCATCAGGACCAGGAGCCCCATCTGAAAAAGGGGCTTCAAGCAGCTCATTTTCAGCAGGAGAGACTTTTTTAGAAGTAGAGAAAAAATTATTTTGTAGAGAGAAGCCAGAAGGGTTTTGTTTCTTAAACAGGTGTTTGTAGAAGTCACTAGCCACTTTCAGCATCTCATCTACCTCAGTAACAGGGCCATTAGGGCCATCAAGGGAGTGAATGAGGGTTTTCCTCCTCCTTTGGTTAGCTACTGCATGGAAGTAAGCAGTATTTCTATCACCCTCCTTAATGTTCCTATCTCTAGACCTTTGTTTGGCTTTGATTTCTTCTTGAAGCCAAATTTTCTTGAGCTATCCATGGACAAAGTTTAATCTATTAGTCTTAGCCTCAGAGAGGTCAATGGTTTCTGCCTTAATATCTAGAGAATCAAACTCAAGGAGGAGAAGCCTTTTGTATCTTCTAAGATTAGCTTCCTCATTGGAGTTCCACCCTTTGGTAGTTCTTCTAATCCTGATTTTGATCTGCCAATTTTCTAGGGGGCTGCTGCTCCTAGTAGGCTCATTCCAGATTTTCCTGACTAGCTCAATAAAATCTTCTCTAAGCAACCACCACTTTTCAAATTTAAAACTATTGCTCTTTGGAGTTTGGTTAAGACCAGAGTCCTAGATCAAAGGAGTGTGGTCACTACCACATCCGTGCAGAGCTCTACAACTAGAAAGGGGAAAAACTATCTAATTCCGTGTCACAGAAAATTCTGTCAATGGTGGACAAAATCCTGGAGCAGCACTTCCAACATATCTAGCAGAACTATGGGTTTTCCTTCTAATAGGGTAATTCTCAACTTTATGGGTAACCATTTTGCAGATAAAACAACTCTTGGGCTTGACACATTTATCCAAATGATGCCCTGGTTCCCCACAGTTGTAGCAGATCACCTCAGAGTTTGCCATAAGGCCTGAAGCAGGGGCAGGAGCAGTTTTCTGGATGTCCTATATTTTCTTTTGCTGATTCTTGCCTTGAGATTTCCCACTGATCTGAGAGTCAAAACCACCAGCAGATTGGTCTTGGGCAATTACAGGAGCCTGCCCAGATTGTGCCCCCATTTGAGGCAGAGGTGGGCCGTACCACTGCCCAACCAGCGCTCCCCCCATTGTGATAGGGGAAATTCATTGGAGTTCCTGGTTCCTTATCATCCTCCAGCCAGATGTTGTCTCTCGGGAAGCAGAAATAACCACCAGACAGATCAATTGAAGCAGATCGCAAGCCTAATTTCAATCTTCTGCAGGTTTGGGGAGAGGTAAGGTAGGGGATCCACCTGCTCCGGCTCCGGTGGCGTGCTGGTGGGCAGGAGTCCAGTCAAGCATTCCCATCTCGCAGCATGGCGTGGATCTCCTGAATTCACTTCTCCTTTCGCCCATCGAACGAACGCAATCGGGGGCCCACTGGGGTGGGGCATCCTGTGCTTCTCCGAGAAATCTCCTTCAAAGTAGATTCGTAGGGCAAGATTCAGCAGCTCCCAATCCACATGATCCTTGCACATTCGAGCATACCCGCACTAGGTCCAGGAGAGAGCGTCGTCGCGGATCCGCATCGCCCGCTCCCTCCATCTCCTCCCTCGGGTCTCCCGTAGCACCGCCGGCGCAACAGAGTCGAGCGGCTGGAGCATCTGCGGGAAGGCTTTGTAGACATGTGGGAGATGCATCTTGTACATCTGCCTGTCTTCCAGCCATTCCCCCATGGATATGGCCGGCGACTCCATGGGGCGCGCGAGCGGACTTGCTGAGGGGGGCAGGCGCACCCGGAGTTAGGAGGCGAGGGTGTGGCGGTGAGACCTATGGCAGCGATGAGGGTGGAGGTAGTGGCGGGGGCGGCGGCGAGGGTGGAGGTGGTGGCGGGGGCGAAGGGGATCACGAGAGCGGTCATCTACTTGCCAATTATGTGAACTAAACAGTCAACATATAAAATAATTTAAATATATATAATATAGTTAGAAGGGAAACATAAGTTGGACCTGGTGTTCCTATTCTTATATAGAAAAACAGAACAGACCTCTGCGTTTTCTTCAAAAAAAAACATAAATTGGGCTGGCAAAAATAAAACCTCGGATGGGAGGTCCATAGGCCGGTCGATACATGACAGCCCTAAGAAAATACAAACAGGCCCATGGACCTCCCATCCGAGGACGTGGGCTGCGCATGTTAAAAATGAAAGCAAAGACGGGGCAACCCAAAACCACGTCCAACACTTGCCAAAACTTCGTCCCTCGTTTTCTCTGTGTTTCGCACACTCGACATTGTGTGGGTATTTTGACTGTGCATCATATGAAGATGTGCTATGCATGAATGTTGATCAGCATGATGTTAACTGGCTGGTAGTTCCATTTTCGACCATGAATAAAACTTCCAACATGATGTTAACCCTGTTTGAAAAGGCCGTGTTAATATAAATTTTCTGCCTCTGAAAGTTGCAGTTTCTTATCTGAAACTGAACTTGCAGTTTCTTATCTGAAACTGAAACTTGCAGTTTCTTCTCTGAGAATCACATTGTCTGCACTTTTATACTCCTATGAAACTGCATTTTTAAGTGCTAAAAATAGATATCTAGAATTCATAAAATACTTCATATGCTCAATACTGCAAATCTAAAATTCAAAAGACATTCATATCTGAAAGTACTCTCAAAATAGACAACACAAAACACAATTCACAACCTGCAAATACTGACGGCCCTAATGTCACACCCTAGCTAGTCATGCATTAGAGTGTTGCATCATGTTTACTCTTTCATCAGAAACTTGAAATGGGGATCTGTGAAACCCTCAGAATCATTTTGAAAATGACCCAAATAAAAATTTCTCCAAAAGGATCCAAGAAAATGCTCATGTTGCTCTCTGAAAATATTGGACAGAGATAAAAATCAAACCAATAATTTTAGTGGCTCATGGACATTTATTTTGGGCATTTGGAATTAATGCATAAATATTTGCATTGGAAATATATTAATTATATATATTAATATATGTCCAAATATTATGCCATTTATAAAAGAGCTCTGGATTAATATATATAGCTCCTGCAAAAATTGGCATAAGTTAAATAAATGATTTAATATATTTTTTAAATCAAAACAAATGTCAGAAATTAGAAAACAGAAAAATATATAACAGGAGAAACTTACCTGGGCTCCTCCACTGTGCGGCCCAGCCAGCTGGCTGGCCCAGCCAGCAACCGGCCCAGCCCACCTCCCTCCTCTGTCGTCTTCGTCCCGACAGAGGGAGGGGAGTGTGGCCGGCGCGCGCGCGCGCCACCGCGCCACGCCACCTCTCTCCCTGCCTGCCTGCCCTCCCTCTCCTCGCCTCGATGCCCTGGACGACGCCACGCCTCTCCCCCTGCTCTCTCTCACTCTCCCCCGGCTCTCCCCTCCTCTCCCTCGCTCTCTCTCTCACACGGCCGAACACCACCGTCGCCGCCGTTCGCCACAGCAGCCGTCTCCGGCCACCCCTCGCTCCCCCGACTAGCTCAGAAGCTCCGCCACGACCCCCTCTTCCTCCCCACCGCTCCACAGCTCCCCGGAAGCCCTGCATCGCCGCCACGTCGCCGTTCCCCTCTTCGGGCTCCGACCGTCGTCGCCGTCGAATTCGCCGTCACCAGCGCGTCCCCGAGCCCGCTAACCATCCCTGCAGCTCCGCGGTGAGCCCCCGGATCGTTTCCCCCTTCTCCCCTGGTCTCTTTCGACCTCTAGGCCCTAGCCCCACCTCGGCCGAGAGCTCCACGCCGCCGGCGATGTCGCCGTCGTGGCCACGGTCACCGTAGCACCCAACCGAGCGCACTATCGTGCTCCCCACCTCACCAGGAGCACGCAGCGCGCACTAACGCCTCCCCAAGCCCCCTGCAACGTCGATTCCGACCGCACCCGAACTCCGGCAGCCGCAGCCGAGCTCGCCGCCGTCGACTCCGGCCACCCCAGGGCCAGCCACGGCCACCGTCCGACGCGCCGTCGAGCTAGCTATCCAACGCACCTAGCCGCACGCCGTTTGGAGCACCACAGAGGAAACCCGAGGCCCCTGCACGCCGCGGACCTCGCCGGCGACTAACCGCCGGCGGGTTTGACCTGTCCGACCTGAGGTTTGACCCCCCCAGGGTCACTGACGCGTGGGCCCTGTCGGACAGGTGGTTAGTTAGTACTAATTACCGTTAGTCAACCCCCCCCTGACACTGACAGTGGGCCCCAGCGCCACTAATCCCTAATTAGGATTAATTTAAACCTGTTAAACCCCCCCTGTCACTGACGTGTGGCCCCCACACGTCAGGTTTGACTTCAGCCAGCCGCAGTTGACCACTGACGTCATGCTGACGTCATGCTGGCGCAATAATTATAATTTCTGGATTTAATTTAAATCAGGAAATTCCAGAATATTATTTAAACTTCAAAAATTCATAACTTTTATTCTGTAACTCCAAATTGGACAAATTATATATGAAAAATGATCAGAAAAATCCAATCTATCCATCTGTACTATTTTCATGCATGATCAAACAAGTTAAATTGATGTTTCAAGCAGAACAAGGAAAAGCACTTTAAAAGGCCATATTTGAATTTGAAATTTGAATCCTTGATTCAAATTTGCTCAAATCCTTCTGGTTTTAGTTGCATTAGCCCAACACACTCATATTGCCATGTTTCATGCATGCATCATATTGTTGCACATTGTTTGGTGATGTTGTGTATCGATGTCCTTTGCGACAGGTTCTGCCTCCGAGGAGTACCGTGATTACCCTAACGAAGAACCGTATCAGTGCATCGAACCATCAGGCAAGCAACCAACCATTTGATCATATCGATACAATCCCATGTTCTCGCTCCTGCTCTCTTTTACTGCATTAAGACAACGCGTTTCAAACTGCTGTGTGCTACGGTAGTTGAACCCATTTCCTCTGCATGACCTGTCATTGCCACAGTAACTAGATGAAACCCACTAGCATGTGTAGGAGTTGATTGAGCCATATGTATGTGTTGTTCCTACCTTGCTATGCCTGCTATGCTTAGAGTCGTGTCAGGTCTGGTTCATCTGGGTGATGGGCTAGAGTGAAATGATTATGTCGGTAATGAGAGTGGTGTGGTGAACACGATTTGGTAAAGGTATCGATGAGAGGCCATGTAGGAGTACATGGTGGGTTGTTTCATTGAAGCCGACCTTAAGCACTGAGATCTGTATGTGTGATTTAAGAATCAGCTACTACCATGCATTGGGCCCGAAACCAATGGACCCTCTCGGCTTCTTATTCACCCTAGTTCTCCGTCCAGGAGTTGCAAGTAGTTTCTGGTGTTTGTAGCCTACTGGAGGCCGTGGACAGCGCTGACCGTAGGGGTGGGCTGTGATGCGGTAGGTACGTGGCCGGGTGTACCGAATACCCGTTAGGTATCTCGGGAACCCTGTTCACATCGTTCGGGGCCGTATGGGAAACCTCGGCCGGACTCCCTGCGGATGGAACCTGAATAGGCGATAAACCTGGACTGGAGGCTTAGGTGATTAGGTAGGTCGTGGCCGACACCCACGTTGGGCTTCCGCTTGAAGGTTGCCGAGTACATGTCGTGTAAGCGACGGTAAGTGGTGAGAGCGTGTATGAAGAAGTACACCCCTGCAGGGTTAACATGATCTATTCGAATAGCCGCGTCCGCGGTAAAGGACTACTTGGTTGCCTATACAGTTCATAGACAAGTAAATGGAAACTACTAAAAGCCTCAAGATAAGTGTGAGTGCCGAGGATGGCTCTTCCGTAGGAAGACGGAGGTGGATCCTCGGTAGTGTATTGAAGTGGTGAGTAGTGGACTCGTGTGCGCAAAACCATTTCAAGTTGGAGTATCGTAGGATAGCCTAGCCAAGAGTCAAAGCTGGCTTGCTGCAATAACTCCACCAACCCTTCTTGATACTATGCATGTATGTAGGATCTGATGTAAGTCTTGCTGAGTACCTTTGTACTCATGTTGCTATAATCTACATTTTTACAGAAGACGCTGCAACCCCTTCTGATGGGTTCTATGTAGACGTTGACATCAACGAGTAGGCTAAAGACCCAGGTGGTGACCCTGAGCTTGTGAAGGACCACGTAGTATAGCTAGGCTTTCCAAGCCTCTTTTATTTTACTAGTTGTCTGTACTCAGACAAGTTACTTCCGCTGCTGGTTTGTATGACTGTATGACTTGTATGTGGGTCGTGAGACCCGTACCTTTGTGTATGTTATGTATGGCTCCCTGAGCCTTAAATAAAGTACTTGTGTCATAGAGTCATGTTGTGATGCTTCGTTGTATTTGCACATATCGAGCATATTGTGTGTATGATTGAAATGCTTGGTATGTGTGGGATCTGACTATCTAGTTGTTTATCTTTAGTAGCCTCTCTTACCGGGAAATGTCTCCTAGTGTTACCGCTGAGCCATGGTAGCTTGCTACTGCTCTGGAACACTTAGGCTGGCCGGCATGTGTCCTTCTTCGTTCCTGTGTCTGTCCCTTCGGGGAAATGTCACGCTTTGAGTACCGGAGTCCTGTTAGCCCGCTACAGCCCGGTTTACCGGAGTCCTGCTAGCCCAGTGCTACAGCCCGGACCCACTTGCTGATGACCGACACGTTCGAAGCTGGGTCATGGATGCCTGTCCCTGTAAGTCTGTGCCACTTTGGGTTTACGACTAGTCATGTCAGCCCGGGCTCTTTATCATATGGATGCTAGCGACACTATCATATACGTGAGCCAAAAGGCGCAAACGGTCCCGAGAAAAGGTAAGACGACACCCGTGGGGATACCGTGCGTGAGGCCGCAAAGTGATATGAGGTGTTACCAGCTAGATCGATGTGACATCGAGTCGGGGTCCTGACAGCGTTGGCATCAGAGCCGGACTGCCTGTAGGTTCTCCAAGCCAAACTGGTCGATGTTGAGTCTAGAAATTCTTTAGTTATATGTAGGGGAATTGTTTGTGGGTTGGAACGTAAGGCTCTTTTTACTCCTCTATCTTGTGACATTCTGATCTGAGTCAGTCCATTCTTCCACCGGGGGTTAAGGAATTAGGATCTATTCTCTCTATCAGGATCACGTGTTACTAATCAGTAGTACCTTATAAGTTTGATGGTTACAAGCCTAGTTCAGTTCTACTACCACATTATGTTGTTAGAATGGTTTCAGAACTTTGATATGATGATGTTGAGTATGTACGAAATCCTTTGTCAAATGTCTCAAAATCCTTCTTGAGCATTTACAGCTGTTATGCTGCCGAAATTTTGCTAGAAATTCTAATGCCTTTGCATTATGATTGTGCTTTCAGATGGCCACTCGCGACCTCAATCAAGTGGTTCGCCTGACTCGATGCCTAGATGTACCCGGCCATACTGCTAAGTTGGTCAGGGTAATGACTGAGGCTGGATACCGCTGGTATCCTGAGTACACGGTCGAAGAGCAATTCCGAGACTTTAATCAAAGCCAGTATCTCTGCACTGTCAGGATATTTCCATCTTATCCTGGATCCACCGAGCCTCTTCACTGCTCCTATGGACTCGGGGTTACTATTGAGATGGCTGTGCAGGACGCCGCCTACTCTATGATGACCATTATGCGAGTCAGATCTGGTTTATTTCGGGACTCTGATTTCCGGTATATGCCAGGATCACTTCCGGGAGCACAAGGGTATCTCCAGGCTATCTATGCTGACCCCACTCAGGAGGATTCACGGACTCGCACCACTGCTGAGATGCTCGAGGATAAGGACCGTGAAAATCGGGCCTTAAGGTTAGAGCTCTTCAATACCCGTGCTGACCACTGGGCTACTTTGACTCGGTTCGCACCGGCGGTGCAAGCTGGATATTCAGATATGCGCGATCTCTATCCTGTGAGATCTGCTCTGCCGGACGTGATGGTTTGGCGTGATGTAGGAGGCATCACCCCACCTCGCGGTCCCCGCAGGCCACCGTCTGTTGGTCCAAGGCCTCATCCTAGCCCCTATGGTCCACAAGCTCCGCGAGACCGTCTGTTTCCGGATGATCATGTTGAACTTCCAGGCTATGGAGGCGACTTCTACGAGGACTACTACGGATCGGTCTGAGTTAGTGGTAGTATCACTAGTTCGCACTAGCTGTGTCGTCTATCGTCCCGCGTGACTCGTGGGATATGACCTAGTTTGTACTCTTTCCGGAGGTGTAGAAAAATAATGTATAGGAGCTTGGGATGCCTCCGATGAGATGTAATCCTCTTTTCACCGTAATAGTACTTTGTTTGGTCTTGTACTAAACCCTGTATGGTGTGTATGACGATGGAATAAAAGAAGCAGTTTCTGTATTTACCATGTCATACGGATGATCATCTTGCATTCCGAATTATTCCTTACATTCTGTATCCTATGTCGGAATTTTATCGTTCTGACTAAATCATTGTCTTGTTACCTAGGATGGTCAACACGCGCGCTAACCCTGCTTCTCAAGAGCAGGCCGAAGGCAGTGAAGTCAGGGATGCAAATCTGCCTCATCCTCCTTCACTAGCCGAGGTTATGATGGAAGCTGAGAGAAACAAGCGGGAGACCAACCGTTTGTTGGAGCGTATTGAACAGAATACAGCACACCATCAGAGGGCTAACGTGGTGTCACTCAGTGATTTTATCAAATTGCATCCACCCACGTTCCACCACTCCGTCGAGCCTCTCGACGCTGATGACTGGCTTCGCAGTATCTCTCACAAACTGCGTTCCGCGCTGGTAGCGGAGGCTGACAAGGTCACCTTTGCTGCATATCATCTTGAAGGCCCCGCCAGTCTATGGTGGGAGAATTATGGAGCTATGCGCCCAGCGGGCCATGTCACTACTTGGGCTGAGTTCAGCGAGGCTTTCCGTGAGCATCATATTCCGGAGGGTCTCATGGACCGTAAACGTGAAGAATTTTGCAGTTTCACCCAAGGCCGACTTTCTGTGGATGTTTACAGCAGGGAGTTTGGTAATCTCGCACGATATGCAACTGAGGAAGTGTCTACTGACGCCAAGAAGCAAGCAAGGTTCCGTAAGGGCCTTAGTCCTGAGCTTCGCCGCGACCTCCGTCTGCATGAGTGCACATCTTTCCAGAAACTTGTCAACAAAGCCATCAGTGCTGAAACTGGTCAGACTGACTATGACGCAACACGCAAGCATGGCCGTGACATGGGTTCCTCATCCGGTGCTGGTCCTCAGAAGCGCCGCGTGTGGGTACCCAACACCGCCCTGCCACCCAGGTTCACACCGAGGCCATCTTTCCAGGCGCCTCGCCCTGTTCAACAGTCTGCACCGGCCAAGCCCTATGGGGGTCCAACCAATAATGCTCCTCCACGTACCAGTTCCGTGACTTGTTTCAAGTGTGGGGAATCTGGCCACTATATGCGTGAGTGTCCCCAGACCAACCCCAACCAATCTGCTAAAGCTGTTGGCCGTGGCAAGCCGACAGGAAAAATATTCCACGCCAAGCCGGTCACCGCTTCACGTGGCCATGTCAACTGTATCTCTGCCGAAGAAGCTCAAGAGGATCCCAACGTCGTTCTCGGTACGCTTCTTGTTAATTGTCACCCGGCATCTGTTCTTTTCGATACAGGAGCCTCTCATTCTTTTATATCTGAAAATTATGCTCGTTTGCATAACGTTGCATTCTGTGACTATGCCATCCACTATGGAAATTTCTACCCCTGGTTCTAGATGGCAGACCTCTAGGGTAAGTTATGGAAATGAAATCCAAGTCGACAGACTTGTTTTCCTCGCATCTTTGATAGCCCTTAAATCTTCAGATATTAATATCATTCTGGGTATGGACTGGATGTCAGCTCATCAAGCCAAAATTGATTGCTTCTCTAGGACTGTTCAACTCACCCATCCTTCGGGGAAGATAGTCAATGTCTTGACCCGAATAGCCAAGCGACAATTATATTCTCTTAACGCCAGCCCTTTGCCAGACCTTGAGGACGTGCCGGTAGTCTGTGACTTCCCGGATGTCTTTCCAGAGGAATTGCCAGGTGTTCCACCTGACAGGGATGTTGAGTTCGTAATCGACCTCATCCCCGGAACCGTTCCGATTGCTAGAAGACCCTTATAAGATGGCACCACTAGAACTAGCCGAGCTTAAGAAACAACTCGATGAGTCCTTGAAAAAGGGTTTCATCCGACCTAGTTCATCTCCGTGGGCTTGCCCCGTCCTATTCGTCAAGAAGAAGGATGGTACGGACCGGATGGTTGTAGATTACCGACCTGTCAATTTGGTCACAATCAAGAACAAATATCCACTTCCCAGGATCAACGACCTGTATGATCAGCTCGCTGGATCCTCAGTCTTCTCCAAGATGGATTTGAGGTTGGGCTACCATCAAATCAAAATCAGAAACGGGGACATTCCTAAAACGGCCTTTGTTACTCGTTATGGCCAATACGAGTACACCGTCATGTCCTTCGGTTTAACCAACGCTCCAGCCACCTTTTCTCGGTTAATGAACTCAATCTTCATGGAGTATTTGGATAAATTCGTCGTGGTTTACCTCGATGATATACTCATCTACTCCAAGAACGAGGAAGAACATGCCGAACATCTAAGGCTAGTGTTGAAGAAACTTCGAGAGCATCGCCTTTATGCCAAATTTTCTAAATGTGAATTCTGGTTGTCAGAAGTGACCTATCTGGGTCATGTAATATCTGGTAAAGGTATTGCTGTTAACCCTGAGCGAGTTCAAGCCGTCCTTAATTGGACTCCACCTGAATCGGTCAAGCAAGTTCGGAGTTTTCTGGGCTTAGCGAGCTATTGCCGTCGCTTTGTCGAGAACTTCTCCAAGGTTGCTAAACCTCTAACCGAACTCCTCAAGAAAGATAAAAAGTTCGAATGGACTCCACAATGTGAGCACAGCTTTCAGGAACTGAAAAGACGCCTGACCTCTGCTCCCGTGCTGGTACCGCCAGACTTCTCCAAGGACTTTGTTATCTACTGCGACGCCTCGCGACAAGGACTAGGTTGCATTCTTATGCAAGATCGACACGTAATTGCTTACGCTTCACGGCAATTGCACCCACATGAGGAGAATTATCCTACTCATGATCTAGAGCTTGCAGCCGTAGTCTATGCACTTAAGACCTGGCGACATTACCTCCTCGGTAATCGTTGCGAAATATTCACTGATCACCAAAGTCTGAAGTACATTTTCACCCAACCGGATTTGAATCTCAGGCAGAGACGTTGGGTTGAATTGATCACAGACTTCGACTTAGGAATAACCTACACCCCAGGGAAAGCCAACGTCATGGCTGATGCGCTAAGTCGTAAATCTTATTGTAACAACCTGATGTTACAACAAAGTCAACCGCTTCTCCATGAGGAATTTCGGAAACTTAACCTTCACATTGTACCTCAAGGTTTTCTTTCCACCTTGGTGGCAAAACCTACCCTTACGGATCAAATTATCAAAGCACAGAAGGTAGATCCGGGAATCTCCCGCATCAAGAGGAACATTCAGAAAGGAATTGCGAATTGTTTCTCCATTAATGATCAAGGAGTCGTATACTTCGGGAATCGACTAGTGGTTCCCAAAGTGCGCAACCTAAGGCGATTAATCCTTAAGGAAGCTCATGAATCTCCTCTCACCATTCATCCCGGTAGCACTAAAATGTATCAGGACCTACGCCAGAGGTTCTGGTGGACTAGGATGAAGAGAGAAATTGCTCAGTATATTGCAAATTGCGACGTCTGTCGTCGTGTAAAAGCAGAGCACCAACGGCCTGCTGGCACCCTTCAACCCTTAGCTATTCCTGAATGGAAATGGGATAAAATTGGTATGGATTTCATTACCGGTTTTCCCAGGACCAAGAGAGGGAATAATGCTATTTTCGTCGTGGTCGATCGTCTTTCCAAAGTAGCCCATTTCTTACCTGTTCGTGAGAGTATAACCGCTAGTCAGCTGGCAGACTTATACATCTCCCGAATAGTGTCCCTCCATGGTGTTCCTTTGGAAATTAACTCGGATCGAGGAAGTCTTTTCACCTCTCGATTTTGGGAAAGTTTCCAAAATGCTATGGGAACTCGTCTCTCCTTTAGCACCGCTTTCCACCCTCAGTCAAGTGGTCAAGTGGAACGCGTCAATCAGATTCTAGAAGACATGCTTCGAGCCTCTGTTATCTCATTCGGAATGGACTGGGAGAAGTGCCTTCCATTTGCCGAATTCGCTTACAACAACAGCTATCAATCTAGCTTGGGTAAAGCCCCTTTTGAAGTTCTCTATGGACGACGATGTCGAACACCCCTTAACTGGTCAGAGACCGGGGAAAGACAATTCTTTGGCCCGGATATGATTCAGGAAGCAGAAGAACAAGTTCGTATCGTTCGTGAAAAGTTGAAAACAGCCCAATCTCGTCAAAAGAGTCAATATGACCGAAAACATAAGGCTATGACTTTCGAGGTTGACGAGAAGGCTTATCTTCGGGTCACCCCTCTGAAGGGAACCCATCGTTTCGGTATCAAAGGCAAATTGGCTCCTCGTTACATTGGACCTTTTCGCATTCTCGCCAAACGAGGAGAAGTTGCCTACCAATTGGAACTACCTCCGCACCTCTCCAGGGTCCACGATGTCTTCCACGTTTCTCAACTCAGGCGTTGCTTCTCGGATCCTATCCGTGAAGTGGACCACGAAACGCTTGATCTCCAAGATAATCTTACATATCGAGAGTACCCCATTCGTATCCTCGATCAGGCCGAGCGTACCACCCGACGTCATAACATCAAGTTTCTCAAAGTTCAATGGTCGCACCATTCTGAGGATGAAGCAACCTGGGAAAGGGAGGATCGTCTTCGACTCGAGTATCCCGCCTTCTTCCCGGAGGAACCCAAATCTCGGGACGAGATTCTTTTGAGTGGGGGTGAGTTGTCACACCCTAGCTAGTCATGCATTAGAGTGTTGCATCATGTTTACTCTTTCATCAGAAACTTGAAATGGGGATCTGTGAAACCCTCAGAATCATTTTGAAAATGACCCAAATAAAAATTTCTCCAAAAGGATCCAAGAAAATGCTCATGTTGCTCTCTGAAAATATTGGACAGAGATAAAAATCAAACCAATAATTTTAGTGGCTCATGGACATTTATTTTGGGCATTTGGAATTAATGCATAAATATTTGCATTGGAAATATATTAATTATATATATTAATATATGTCCAAATATTATGCCATTTATAAAAGAGCTCTGGATTAATATATATAGCTCCTGCAAAAATTGGCATAAGTTAAATAAATGATTTAATATATTTTTTAAATCAAAACAAATGTCAGAAATTAGAAAACAGAAAAATATATAACAGGAGAAACTTACCTGGGCTCCTCCACTGTGCGGCCCAGCCAGCTGGCTGGCCCAGCCAGCAACCGGCCCAGCCCACCTCCCTCCTCTGTCGTCTTCGTCCCGACAGAGGGAGGGGAGTGTGGCCGGCGCGCGCGCGCGCCACCGCGCCACGCCACCTCTCTCCCTGCCTGCCTGCCCTCCCTCTCCTCGCCTCGATGCCCTGGACGACGCCACGCCTCCCCCCTGCTCTCTCTCACTCTCCCCGGCTCTCCCCTCCTCTCCCTCGCTCTCTCTCTCACACGGCCGAACACCACCGTCGCCGCCGTTCGCCACAGCAGCCGTCTCCGGCCACCCCTCGCTCCCCCGACTAGCTCAGAAGCTCCGCCACGACCCCCTCTTCCTCCCCACCACTCCACAGCTCCCCGGAAGCCCTGCATCGCCGCCACGTCGCCGTTCCCCTCTTCGGGCTCCGACCGTCGTCGCCGTCGAATTCGCCGTCACCAGCGCGTCCCCGAGCCCGCTAACCATCCCTGCAGCTCCGCGGTGAGCCCCCGGATCGTTTCCCCCTTCTCCCCTGGTCTCTTTCGACCTCTAGGCCCTAGCCCCACCTTGGCCGAGAGCTCCACGCCGCCGGCGATGTCGCCGTCGTGGCCACGGTCACCGTAGCACCCAACCGAGCGCACTATCGTGCTCCCCACCTCACCAGGAGCACGCAGCGCGCACTAACGCCTCCCCAAGCCCCCTGCAACGTCGATTCCGACCGCACCCGAACTCCGGCAGCCGCAGCCGAGCTCGCCGCCGTCGACTCCGGCCACCCCAGGGCCAGCCACGGCCACCGTCCGACGCGCCGTCGAGCTAGCTATCCAACGCACCTAGCCGCACGCCGTTTGGAGCACCACAGAGGAAACCCGAGGCCCCTGCACGCCGCGGACCTCGCCGGCGACTAACCGCCGGCGGGTTTGACCTGTCCGACCTGAGGTTTGACCCCCCCAGGGTCACTGACGCGTGGGCCCTGTCGGACAGGTGGTTAGTTAGTCCTAATTACCGTTAGTCAACCCCCCCTGACACTGACAGTGGGCCCCAGCGCCACTAATCCCTAATTAGGATTAATTTAAACCTGTTAAACCCCCCTGTCACTGACGTGTGGCCCCCACACGTCAGGTTTGACTTCAGCCAGCCGCAGTTGACCACTGACGTCATGCTGACGTCATGCTGGCGCAATAATTATAATTTCTGGATTTAATTTAAATCAGGAAATTCCAGAATATTATTTAAACTTCAAAAATTCATAACTTTTATTCTGTAACTCCAAATTGGACAAATTATATATGAAAAATGATCAGAAAAATCCAATCTATCCATCTGTACTATTTTCATGCATGATCAAACAAGTTAAATTGATGTTTCAAGCAGAACAAGGAAAAGCACTTTAAAAGGCCATATTTGAATTTGAAATTTGAATCCTTGATTCAAATTTGCTCAAATCCTTCTGGTTTTAGTTGCATTAGCCCAACACACTCATATTGCCATGTTTCATGCATGCATCATATTGTTGCACATTGTTTGGTGATGTTGTGTACCGATGTCCTTTGCGACAGGTTCTGCCTCCGAGGAGTACCGTGATTACCCTAACGAAGAACCGTATCAGTGCATCGAACCATCAGGCAAGCAACCAACCATTTGATCATATCGATACAATCCCATGTTCTCGCTCCTGCTCTCTTTTACTGCATTAAGACAACGCGTTTCAAACTGCTGTGTGCTACGGTAGTTGAACCCATTTCCTCTGCATGACCTGTCATTGCCACAGTAACTAGATGAAACCCACTAGCATGTGTAGGAGTTGATTGAGCCATATGTATGTGTTGTTCCTACCTTGCTATGCCTGCTATGCTTAGAGTCGTGTCAGGTCTGGTTCATCTGGGTGATGGGCTAGAGTGAAATGATTATGTCGGTAATGAGAGTGGTGTGGTGAACACGATTTGGTAAAGGTATCGATGAGAGGCCATGTAGGAGTACATGGTGGGTTGTTTCATTGAAGCCGACCTTAAGCACTGAGATCTGTATGTGTGATTTAAGAATCAGCTACTACCATGCATTGGGCCCGAAACCAATGGACCCTCTCGGCTTCTTATTCACCCTAGTTCTCCGTCCAGGAGTTGCAACTAGTTTCTGGTGTTTGTAGCCTACTGGAGGCCGTGGATAGCGCTGACCGTAGGGGTGGGCTGTGATGCGGTAGGTACGTGGCCGGGTGTACCGAATACCCGTTAGGTATCTCGGGAACCCTGTTCACATCGTTCGGGGCCGTATGGGAAACCTCGGCCGGACTCCCTGCGGATGGAACCTGAA
The DNA here is from genome assembly GCF_018294505.1 of Triticum aestivum. Taxonomy (NCBI): domain Eukaryota; kingdom Viridiplantae; phylum Streptophyta; class Magnoliopsida; order Poales; family Poaceae; genus Triticum; species Triticum aestivum. Next base: position 520,120,001 of record NC_057806.1, on the reverse strand, counting down.
TAGGCGATAAACCTGGACTGGAGGCTTAGGTGATTAGGTAGGTCGTGGCCGACACCCACGTTGGGCTTCCGCTTGAAGGTTGCCGAGTACATGTCGTGTAAGCGACGGTAAGTGGTGAGAGCATGTATGAAGAAGTACACCCCTGCAGGGTTAACATGATCTATTCGAATAGCCGCGTCCGCGGTAAAGGACTACTGGGTTGCCTATACAGTTCATAGACAAGTAAATGGAAACTACTAAAAGCCTCAAGATAAGAGTGAGTGCCGAGGATGGCTCTTCCGTAGGAAGACGGAGGTGGATCCTCGGTGGTGTATTGAAGTGGTGAGTAGTGGACTCGTGTGCGCAAAACCATTTCAAGTTGGAGTATCGTAGGATAGCCTAGCCAAGAGTCAAAGCTGGCTTGCTGCAATAACTCCACCAACCCTTCTTGATAATATGCATGTATGTAGGATCTGATGTAAGTCTTGCTGGGTACCTTTGTACTCATGTTGCTATAATCTACATTTTTACAGAAGACGCTGCAACCCCTTCTGATGGGTTCTATGTAGACGTTGACATCAACGAGTAGGCTAAAGACCCAGGTGGTGACCCTGAGCTTGTGAAGGACCACGTAGTATAGCTAGGCTTTCCAAGCCTGTTTTATTTTACTAGTTGTCTGTACTCAGACAAGTTACTTCCGCTGCTGGTTTGTATGACTGTATGACTTGTATGCTGGGTCGTGAGACCCGTACCTTTGTGTATGTTATGTATGGCTCCCTGAGCCTTAAATAAAGTACTTGTGTCATAGAGTCATGTTGTGATGCTTCGTTGTATTTGCACATATCGAGCATATTGTGTGTATGATTGAAATGCTTGATATGTGTGGGATCTGACCATCTAGTTGTTTATCTTTAGTAGCCTCTCTTACCGGGAAATGTCTCCTAGTGTTACCGCTGAGCCATGGTAGCTTGCTACTGCTCTGGAACACTTAGGCTGGCCGGCATGTGTCCTTCTTCGTTCCTGTGTCTGTCCCTTCGGGGAAATGTCACGCTTTGAGCACCGGAGTCCTGTTAGCCCGCTACAGCCCGGTTTACCGGAGTCCTGTTAGCCCAGTGCTACAGCCCGGACCCACTTGCTGATGACCGACACGTTCGAAGCTGGGTCATGGATGCCTGTCCCTGTAAGTCTGTGCCACTTTGGGTTTACGACTAGTCATGTCAGCCCGAGCTCCTTATCATATGGATGCTAGCGACACTATCATATACGTGAGCCAAAAGGCGCAAACGGTCCCGGGAAAAGGTAAGACGACACCCGTGGGGATACCGTGCGTGAGGCCGCAAAGTGATATGAGGTGTTACCAGCTAGATCGATGTGACATCGAGTCGGGGTCCTGACACCTAAGCTCATCTTGACAATTCACAACCTGCCCGACTATTGGGCTGGGGGGGCAGCTCCCTCCTATTCCTCGGCGACAGACAGCCGCCCCGTGAGACGATGTGAACGGCGAGGGAGACGATGGCGGGGAAGCGTCGTCGGGCCAACTGCTTTTCTCCTCTTGCAGTTGGGTTCGGTCGACGAAGACTCCACCGGCTTGCTCTGGCAGGACACCCTCACAAACGACACCCTGTAGATGCTCGATCCTTCCATCTCTGGTGGATGCTCCATCTGGGATCGATACTCCCACCACCGCTCCCTCACGATCGGATTTGGTGAATCTGTTTGCTCCATGGCCCAGAGGAGCAGCTCTATGTACTCCGGCGCGACTCCCTCCGGGAGTATCGCCCCCTTTTCGCTCTGTTGCAGATATTTGGCCATGGATGTCGCCAGTGCCGCTAGTTGGTCCTTGTTGTCAAACCAATACTGTATCTCCACCATCGTAGCTAGCTTCATAGGGTCGCCGTCTGCGATCCTCACGTATCGGTTGTACTCCTCCATTGATCTAGTTCTCCAGAGCACCTTCACTCGCCGACGGTGGTTTTTGAATGGAAGAGGAGAGGAGCAGCGCTGGTTTTGGATTAGAACAGGAGAGGAGCGACGCTGGTTTTGGACTATAACAGGAGAGGTGCGGCGCTGCATTTAGATTGGAACAGGAGAGGAGCGGCGGTGGTTTAAGAGGAGAAGAGCGGAAGAGCAACACTGGTCTTGGAAGTAAATGTTGTTTCACATATTTTGGAAGAGCAATGGGAGAGTATTTTTTTGTTGTTTCACATATTTTGGGTCAAAGTTTGACCACATACAGTATTTGACAAGCAAAATGTGAATGCATGTCACCAAAAATTGTAACGTTTGGTTCGTATCTGAATGTACTTTCAAATTATACTCCCTCCATTTTTGTTTACAAGGCCACAAACTCATATTACAGGTACCAAGGTAAAAATCAATGCTATGTTTAAGTCAATGTTGCAAGCTTGCTTGTCACCTTGATTGTCGTGTTAATTAATGTGGTTTTTCTCTCCCAAGCACAACAAGCCAACCCTCTTACTCCTCATTGGTTGATTAATGTTGGGAATGCAAGCTAACCTTCTCACTCCCGCATGCACACAAGGGATATTAATGTCCTCGGGTGCTAGTACGAGGCAAACGCCATCAATTTTGCCTCGATTAATGTTAGTGGCCTTGTATAGTTGCAAATTGTAATTTTGATAGTGCCCTTGTATACAACGTACAACATATATTTTATGTGCGAAAATCACGATCAATTATGACCCAGAATAAAAGGGAGACTAGTTAATGTGGGGTCGCTTTCTTAATTGAAGGGTAAATTGATTTTGATTTTGATCCAGTCAGAGGCGCCGGCCCTCTCGTCCAATCCTAAATCGCTGCCGCACGCTCCTCTCCCTCTTCTCCATTGCAAAACCATCTCCTCTCCTCTCCATCAACTCCATTCCAAAACCACCATCTCGCCTCTCCCTCTTCTCCATTGAAAGACCACCGTCTCTCCTCCGTTTTCTAGACGCTTTGCTCCATGGCGCGGGCCAATCCATGGATACAAAATTAGTATACTATATACTATTTAAAAGTTGAGGGCGGGTGACGGTGTCCTGGACTAGGGGGTACTCACCACGTCATCTCCCGATCTATTAGATTGGGCTGAGGACCCCCATGGCCATATACTCATGGGCCAGTTTGGACAGCTGTCACATACATGGAAGATTCCACAAGACTTGGTGATCAAGACAAGGAATCCTCCCCACCGGCGTACTCGGCTAGGACTCTTGTTATCCTAGGCCTCTGGTGCATGATATAAACCGAGGCCAGGCTAGTCGATAGATAATATACAACAATCATACCATAGGCTAGCTTCTAGGGTTTTAGCCTCTACAATCTCGTGGTAGATCAAGTCTTGTAATACTCATATCATCAAGAATAAATCAAGTAGGACGTAGGGTTTTACCTCCATCAAAAGGGCCCGAACCTGGGTAAATATCGTGTCCCCTGCCTCCTATTACCATCGATCCTAGACGCACAGTTCGGGACCTCCTACCCGAGATCCGCCGGTTCTGACATCGACATTGATGCTTTCATTGAGAGTTCTGCTGTGTGATCAGCAAAAGGATGAATGGCTCGCTCGCAGGTCAACTGCGACACCGGCATCTTCATCACCGGCTCGACTGGTCACCTTGGCTCGACCGAGGACCGTGATCCATCTCCAATCGTCATGTACGGACGGGGGGCTTCTTCAACATCAACTCCGATCTCTACCATGATCATACAGGAGTCATCCATGGAGCTTGAGGGCTCAACGTCAACATTGCCCTCGGGCGACCGTGCTGTTTTTATGGACAGCGAACTTGTATTCGCCGTCACCAACTCCTCGAGCGTCGGTTTGACGGTTGCTTTGGTGGAATAGTGCGGAATTACGTCTACAACAGCCATGCAAAATTTTGTCGAGTTCCGATGGAGGAATCTCTGACAATCTATGATATATCAGAGCCCTGTCAAATCTGGACGGGAATCTGAATGAGTTTAGGGCGTGGTCTCCAGAGCCCAGCTCGGATGTCCTTTGGATGATCCAATAGTTCATCTACTGAGGAATTCCTGTATCTACCACCCCTCCAAATTTCAGCTCGATCCGACGATTCAAACTCCGGGAACCTTCCGATGAGTGGACCAATTTTTGGATCCGTTTTCTGCGCGAATACGGATCCGACCCGAATTCATGTTTCCTTATGAACGTGATATTGGACAATCTTTTAGAGGAATTCTCTTCTAGGGTATTGTGCGTTGTTTTTAAACATGTGCCTGTAAATTTTTAAGCCTCCCCTGAGGTCATCTTCATCACCATCATGCTGGTGTCAAACCAGTCTGGCAATATTGCTCCAAGGCTGCCGACCTGCGCTAGACACATCGTCACTTTGTTGAGCCGAGCTCAACTTCTTCGGATCATCATCTCGGCAACACAAACAAGAGTCCGGAATCGCGAAGGATAAATCATCACCAACATAGCCTCCCCACAGATTACATGGAGCGGGCATACCGGCATCGCCGCACGGTCACTTCATCAAGCCGGCATCGACCATGTCACGACCTGCATCGGTAGGGCCGCACTATTGCTTCTTCTAGCTGGTGTCCATCACGCTGACCTACTTCGACTCGTCGGCTGACATCGAGGCTTCGACATCTCGGCTGGACCGGGGGCTTCACCATCCCTTCATCAACCTACTCCGGGGACTTCGGCGTCACTAGCCGACCAGCTCCGTCACGTTAGCTAGATCTAGGGCTGTGCTTCGGCGAGCAAACCTTTGCCAGCATCGCCAAGCCAGCATCGCCCAACAGGCAATGGGTGTGCGGATTGAGTCCCAATTTTCGGAATCACCTCTCTTCGGATTGCTACAACAAATAAACCAGGTGCTATTAATCCTAGTATTTTTTGCTTGTTGGGGTTTATTTTTCCCAAGAAATTATTACTCTGGTTTGTTTCATCATTTGTACATAGGCCAATCGAATGATGGCCGCACTTACGACAGTCGCGTGGTGGTTCGGTTAGTTTCCGTACATAGTCCGGTGAACGCAGCATCCGAAGTCGGACCGACCTGTGAATTCAGGCTTTGCCACACCTTTACTGCATCACGCCGACGCCCCCGCCTTGACTTCGGCACCAGGCCATATTTCTTTTATTACTCACTTTGCATAAATTACTTATTATGCAACGATTTTTTTAATTATTATTATTACTATTATCTCCGGTTTGCACTATTTTTTGTGCACAGGAAAATGATCCGGGTTGGGTAGGATCGTCAACTCGGCGTACTGACATACCACGTCACCTCGGCTGGACGGGGGGCTTCGTCAACACTTCATTACCCCATGCTAGGGACTTCGGCATCACTCTGCCGGCCCACATTGACCGTGCTATGTCACCACTTCAGAGTGCCGAGCTCTTTGCTCCGCCACCTTGGGACCGGCTTGGGGGATGGGACCTTGTCCCTCATCAAGCTCGGGCCGTGTCATCAATACCGAACAGATTAACCAGCTAATTTGCCTTCATGCTCAATGTTTTAAATTTTTAACTTGTGTTCGGTTCGACCAAGCATTATACTTTTTTGGAAAAAAGTTGTTTGTAAAAAATTTCCTTGTCCAAACTTTGTTTGTGACGCACAAATTCAAATACCCCATTTATTTGGGGGCTTCCATTATGAAGATTTTCCTCTTGCATATGATTATACTTGTACGGCTTATTTCCTTGTTCGTGTATTACGCCACAATATGCACCATATTGACTTAAGCGATTTGCAAGCTGGGTTGCCTGGCTCCTGTGCTTACCCCTACATTCCTGATTGTTCGGCTAGGGAGTAAAGGGAGCACCTCTGCGATTGTCACGACCGGGTTCTCCGAGCTTTGACCTCAGACTGGGTGAAGCCGAAAGCTAGCGCTCTTATTGTTTTCAATCATGGTCGGCAAACAACGAAACTCATGAGTACAAAAAATCTATTGCACAAGTCTCATAGTGATAATGAGCACCGAAGAAAGGTATCGGTGGGGGCACTATTTTCTTCAAAGATGCTTCTTACACTTCGTCTGTAATATAGCATAAGTTCCCTGAGCGCGCTCTGTCTGTTACAGCCTTATGGCCCGGTTGCCTGCTTATCGGAAACACTGTCGATATTCTTGACAGGTGGAGTACATAACACTTTTCGGTTCTTGACCGAAGAGGGAGAAGTCGACGGTTGGTTAAGACGCGTTTAAAGTTCAGGTGAACAAAGATATGATATAAGTACTTTGGTACATACAATCATTATACATAAAATTCTTACCCAAGTCACTTGGGGGCTCTTAAAATTTATATATGAGCTGTAAATGTGTTTTCTTCTTGGTCGTTGTCAAAACACGACAGAAGCACAATTTTTTCCTTCTCTTCCAATTTTCGGATTGGCACCGAACACTTGATCTTGTTCGGACGACCAGTTTTTACAGACGTTTTTTTGTTTTCCAAGCATTTTGGCACTTTTAAACTATTTGTGTGTTTTCAGCACAAGTCTCACAGTGCAACCCCGGACACCTTTAGAGATTCGGCAAAAACATTCTCGGATATTGCTATATATACATCAGTTTCTAATTGTGTCTTCGGTCAATAGTTGGGTTGCCCGGCTCCTGCGCTTGCCTCCTACGTTCCGCTTTGTTCGGCTAGGTGTGCAAAGGGAGAACCACTGTGATTGTGCTTCCAGCTCACATGGTTAAGCACCTCAGTGGAGAAAGCCGAAAACTGACTGTCACAATTGTTGGGGGACGTAGTAATTTCAAAATTTTCCTACGCACACGCAAGATCATGGTGATGCATAGCAATGAGAGGGGAGAGTGTGATCTACGTACCCTTGTAGATCGACAACGGAAGCGTTTGGTTGATGTAGTCGTACATCTCCACGGCCCGACCGATCAAGCACCGAAACTACGGCACCTCCGAGTTCTAGCACACGTTCAGCTCGATGACGATCCCCGGACTCCGATCCAGCAAAGTGTCGGGGAAGAGTTCCGTCAGCACGACGGCGTGGTGACGATCTTGATGTACTACTGTCGCAGGGCTTCGCCTAAGCACCGCTACAATATTATCGAGGACTATGGTGGCAGGGGGCGCCGCACACGGCTAAGAATATGATCACGTGGATCAACTTGTGTCTATGGGGTGCCCCTGCCTCCGTATATAAAGGTTCAAGAGGGGGAGGCCGGCCGGCCATCATAGGGCGCGCCAGGAGGAGTCCTACTCCCTCCGGGAGTAGGACTTCTCCCCCAATCCTAGTTGGAATAGGATTCGTGAGGTGGGAAAAGAGGGAGAGAGAAGGAGCGGGGCACCGGCCCCCTCTCTCCTTGTCCTATTTGGACTAGGGGGGAGGGGCGCGCGGCCCAGCCCTGGCCGCCTCTCCTCTTCTTCCACTAAGGCCCACTAAGGCCCATATAGCTCCTGGGGGGTTCCGGTAACCTCCCGGTACTCCGGTAAAATCCCGATTTCACCGGGAACACTTCCGATATCCAAACATAGGCTTCCAATATATCAATCTTTATGTCTCGACCATTTCGAGACTCCTCGTCATGTCCGTGATCACATCCGGGACTCCGAACAACCTTCGGTACATCAAAACGTATAAACTCATAATATAACTATCATCGAAACCTTAAGCGTGCGGACCCTACGGGTTCGAGAACAATGTAGACATGACCGAGACATGTCTCCGGTCAATAACCAATAGCGGGACCTGGATGCCCATATTGGCTCCTACATATTCTACGAAGATCTTTATCGGTCAGACCGCACAACAACATACGTTGTTCCCTTTGTCATCGGTATGTTACTTGCCCGAGATTCGATAGTCGGTATCCAATACCTAGTTCAATCTCGTTACTGGCAAGTCTCTTTACTCGTTCCGTAATACATCATCTCGCAACTAACTCATTAGTTGCATTGCTTGCAAGGCTTTAGTGATGTGCATTACCGAGAGGGCCCAGAGATACCTCTCCGACGATCGGAGTGACAAATCCTAATCTTGAAATACGCCAACCCAACATGTACCTTCGGAGACACCTATAGAGCACCTTCATAATCACCCAGTTACGTTGTGATGTTTGGTAGCACACAAAGTGTTCCTCCGGCACACGGGAGTTACATAATCTCATAGTCATAGGAACATGTATAAGTCATGAAGAAAGCAATAGCAACATACTAAACGATCGGGTGCTAAGCTAATGGAATGGGTCATGTCAATCAGATCATTCAACTAATGATGTGATCCTGTTTAATCAAATGACAACTCTTTTTCCATGGTTAGGAAACATAACCATCTTTGATTAACGAGCTAGTCAAGTAGAGGCATACTAGTGACACTTGGTTTGTCTATGTATTCACACGTGTATTATTTTTCCGGTTAATACAATTCTAGCATGAATAATAAACTTTTATCATGATATAAGGAAATAAATAATAACTTTATTATTGCCTCTAGGGCATATTTCCTTCAACAATAAGCGTAAACTAGTCAGCGATCTGATGACTGTGTTAAATGACGGGCCATTCATAACAACGACCGAAGTGTTTACGGCTTCACCCCGACTGTCGCCGAACACTACTGGGGGCTATTAACTGGCCTCCCAAACTAAATCCTCGATTTTTTCTCTTACATTAGAGCTAAGGTTTGATGATCATGCTTAGCATGACAACACAAAGAAAGGAACCGATAGCGGGACTATTTTCTTTGGAAGACTTTTCTTATGTTAAACAGTAATATAACATATCTCTCTGCGTACCTTTCTTTATAAAACCGTATGGCCAGATTGCTTGTTTGTCGTAAATCTTTGTCCTCATAAAGGCTTTATAAAGTAGGAAAAACACTCCTCGGCTACTAGCCGAGGAGGTGGAGGCCGATGGTCGGTCAACAAAGTTTTGTACAATGCGGATCCGAGCATTAATGATGTAAAGTACTTGGATACATAGAGTCATTACACATAATTTGTGATTTTACTATGGATATCGATCCTTAATTCGGCCACCCGTGCCCGCATTAAGGCTCGGGGGCTACTGGGCTTCGGGCTTATTATTTACAAATATTAAAGGGGCACATCGATCCCCTGATCTGGTGTTGCCACCCGACCAGTGTCTCGGGGGCTACTGCATTGCCTATCCAATGCAGAAAATTTTATGTTCAATATAGTTACCGAGGAGATTTTGATACTCAGGTTGGTCGGCCGCACCCAACCTGAGTCTCGAGGATTGAACACGCCGCTTTTTGTGTCCCGAAGTATTCTGCCAAGCTAGGACTTGATCCTCAGGCCGATTTTGCAAATCAACCTTAGTCTTAGCGACTACTGGGATCAGCGGTCTTACGTCATCCTTCAGGTGCATCTCGGGTTTTAGACCGATACGCACCTTGAGGGCTATTGGCTATATATCTCGGCAGAAAATAAATTGCACCAATAAAAATATTGACAAAAAATCAGCCCACAGTCGGGGTGGTGCACCATCTCAGAAGCAGTCCGGCATAAAGCTCGGGCGCTAGTGGCTGGCTCCATAGAGAGCAGTTCCGGCATTAAGCTCGGCTAAACTCCTTCAACTTTTTTGTACCAAGATGATCTATGACATCTTGGATATAGTCCGGCGTTTGAGCTTGGACACAGTCCGGCGTTGGAGCTCGGATACATTTTCGCGTTGGCGCTCGGAAGCAGTCTGGCATTGGTGCTCGGCTGCAAATGATACCTCGAATGCAGTCTGGCGTTGGAGCTCAGACGCTAGAGGACACTGCCTCCCGGGAACAACTTCAAAACCCGAGGTGTGGCATAAAAATAACAAGGCATTGATAAAGGCCGGGAACTTAAAGGGGCTCCTCGGATACCCGATGTATAAACTTGTCGAATGCATTTCGGCGATCCTCAAGATCGAAGATGAGAAGATTTGTTGAACCAGTTTTCAAGACCGACAACCAAAGATGAAGAATAGTTCGGAAGAATCGAGGAGCGTCTCTAACTTGAACACCAGTTCAGGGGGCTACTGCTGGTGTCCTGGACTAGGGGGTACTCACCACGTCATCTCCCGATCTGTTAGATTGGGCCGAGGACCCCCATGGCCGTATACTCATGGGCCAGTTCGGACAGCTGCTGCATACATGGAAGATTCCACAAGACTTGGTGATCCAGACAAGGACTCCTCCCCACCGGCGTACTCGGCTAGGACTCTTGTTATCCTAGGCCTTTGGTGCATTATATAAACCGGGGCCAGGCTAGTCGATAGATAATATACAACAATCATACCGGAGTCTAGCTTCTAGGGTTTTAGCCTCTACGATCTTGTGGTAGATCAACTCTTGTAATACTCATGTCATCAAGAATAAATCAAGTAGGACGTAGGGTTTTACCTCCATCAAGAGGGCCCGAACCTGGGTAAACATCGTGTCCCCTGCCTCCTGTTACCATCGATCCTAGACGCACAGTTCGGGACCCTCTACCCGAGATCCGCCGGTTTTGACACCGACAGCGGGGCTTTTCCTGCGCGGTAGGCTGCAGGGGTAGTTCCGCCTAGTCGGTTCGACAGAGACTCAAGAAGACGAGGGAGTAGGCTCCTGCAAACGTAGGGCTGTGTGATTTGACAGCGAGTTACTGTTGGACAGGTGGGGCCCCGTGATTTGACTTGCCATTATCATTTTAACTACGGCGCTATGACCGGCGTGAGTCTCCCAGATTCCTGACCACCTCCATACATGTGCCTCTCCCAATGCTCCACCATATAGTAGAGGCTGGCTCTTGCATGAGAGCCCACGTCTCCACTTTTTCCTTGCCTCTCTTTCCTCCACATATGCAAAAATGCCATGTAAAGCGCACTATTGTACTTACTTTTACTTGCTCCTACAGGTGTTTAAGTTTGCCACATAAGCATAAAGTCTGATGTGGCAAGTTAATCAAGAAGAGAGAGACTAGTTTGGTGACCCAAGGAAGAAACGGTGCTAAGCGTGTGTACCTAGGTGAAAAGAAAATTTTGAGTCTATAGCTAATTAAATGAAGCAAACTTAACAACACCATTTCCTTGGAAGAGGTCACCCATTGGCAAATACAATAAATACATGCGCTTAGCACCGTTTCTTCCTTGAGTATGAAGAAAGAGATAGAGAGGAGTAAAAAAATACACTTATAGCCAACCTTGTTGTAGTATGAGTGACTAAGTGATGACTATGTATGACATGCCAACATCAGATAGCCTAACGCACCGTGTTAAATCTCCCAGGGCGCGACCGTGCGAGCGACGTGACGGTCGTGGTAGGCGCGACCATGATAAGGGCTGCTGGCAGCCCTTGGATCTGAGATCAAACGGTCGCATGCTAAGTTGCTAAAAATTTGCAGAATAACCCTCCAGGATAGGATATTCACCCATAGGTCTAAAATCACGCCATGCAACCATTGGATCTCAGATCCAAGGGCTCTCGGAAGCCCGTATCATGGGAGAATGGAAAGCCACTACCCTGCCATTCGCACGCTGGCAGTTCACTCCTACTCGTCCCCGCACGTCCTTCAATACTACGACGGTTAGCTCCTAGTCGTCCCGTCCATTCACATTACGGCAGTTCCACTAATCATAACACTCCTCCCAAATCCATGGCGTCCCAAATCTCCATGATCGGCGGTGAGTACAAGGTTAGAACCATCAATGGCGATGAGTTCGATGTCATCTACACCCGTTCTTCCATGACGGTGAAAGGATGCCTTTCTCGCTTCAAACGCCTGTTCGAAGACTCAGATGATGAGTGGGTCGCTGGGCTAGATGTTGAGTACACCACAGTCCTGGGACAAGAGAAGGATCTAAAGGACGAAGAGAGGAAGAAGCCCGCCATTATCCAGGTTTGCGTGCATGACTTATGCTTGGTCTACCACATATGCCATGCCGATGTTGAGTGCTAGGATTTTAAGGACTTCCTCGAGAGCAACCTAGTCAAATTCGTTACTGTAGACTTTGGTAACGACAAAGAAGTCCCGCATCGGATAGGCCTCGTTGTAGGCAACACCTTCGACCTCCATAAGAATCGGCTGGTCTCCTCTCGTCAGCCTTCAATGCTGACCCTGGCAGGAGCCATGGTTCATCCTTCGTACGGTAAACTGGAGAAACCTCATTACACGTTTAATCGTCATGCATGGCAGTGGAATTTACTAGATATAGACCACATCCACTATGCTGCAATGGATGGCTACCTTTGCTTCAATATCTACAAGGGTTGGATGAAGAGCAACAACCAAGTGTGCGGTTCGAGCAAAGAAGTATCGACCAAGAGGAACAGGGACAAGGACGAAGTCGAGGACGTGGGCGAGGACTCCGAGTAAGGTGGCAGTGTCGTTGCTCATGGTGTTTCTAATGCAGTGTCTACCGAAATAGTTGCAAAGTTTTATTTCAGGTGTGCTTAATTTAATTTGAGGGGTGTGTTGTGCTGAGCCCCTAGCAGAACTATGTTATGTTTCTTCTTGTTACTTTAACTCTTCTGTACGTACATACTAGTGTTTCTTACATTTCATTTTTTATTTGGTATAGTACTACCACTCATTTCTTCACATTATATACGTACAATATTTATGGCCAACATCATATAGCCAGCAGTTTAGTTGTCAAAGAATTTCATGGTGCTTAGTTTTGTCAAAGAATTCTAGGATGCTTAGAGGGTGCTTAGATCCAAGGGACTTATTTTAGTCTGTCTAAAAATAGTCTCTTTAAGAGGCTAAAGTTCCAAGATCCCCTGACTAAAGAGGGGCTAAAACTAGTCTTGAGACTAATTTTTTAGTCAGGGGTACCCCAACTAAAATGTGGATTAGTCCCCTCTCTACTCATTTAACTCCTCTCCTTTAACACGGGCGAGTTTTGGATTGGAGGGTTTGGAGGATAATAAATGCTCATTAACTTGATTTTAGCCTTTTTAGTATTTGGATCCAAGCATGGGTGGGGCTAGCATGTTTTAGTCCCACTACTTTTAGTCATGGGACTAAAACGTATCCAAGCACGCTCTTAGTTTTATTTGAGGGGTGGGTTGTGCTGGACACCATTATTGTGACTAGCCTTTTTAATAGTACTATATGCATAATTTGGCGACGAGCGCTCTCTATATGTACCACCTTTTTTTAATTTCAAGTTTTGCTCCATGGCACAATCCATCGATACTACTGCTGTACAAAAGTATACATTTTTTAAAAGGCTAGAGGGCGGGGCAGTCTAGCTTGGTCGGTTACACGAGAGGCGAGGGCCTTTGTGATTTGATGGCTCATTGCTGCTGGAAGGCAGGGCCTTTTGATTTGACTGCTCGTATAAATGCGCCGACGAACTAATCGAGGAGGAGCAAAGAACCGTGCGGTATACTCAAGTTTTCCACTGGAGTAGTACTGCGATGGAGGAGCACGAAACACGGCAGCCCAGTGCCATATGGCGATAAAAAATGATCTAATTTGCTAGTCATCTCATTGTTAGCATTGTTCTATTCATTCCCTTAAAAAACATTGTTCTATTCCTGCCTCGCAGAGAACGTGCCACGTGCGGCGAAACACCCGAAACAAAAGATGAAACACAGGAGCAAAAGAAGAAGGAAGATTATCACCCCAAATGATCTAATTCACCGCGGAGCCGTCACTGCTTCTTCATCGCCTCCACGACCTCCATCTCCTTGAGCGTCTCCTCCGCCATCTTCATCATTGTGTCCATGACGCGGCATTTATTGACGCGAGCCTTAATCATCTGTTCCATGACCATATTACGTACCTTGACAGCAGCCGGGTGCTCAATGCGGAGCTTCGCCAACTATTCCTTCTGTTCCATGGCGAGGGCCTGCAGCATCTTCATCGAGGAACTACTATTCTCATGCAGCTTCTTCCAGCCGGCGTTCTTATCTTTCAACAGGTCGATCTCATGGCAGAGCTTCGCATTGTCCTCCTAAAGTCGCAGGATTTCACCGGTCGCCTTCTTCTCCGAGGCAATTCTCTTCTTCAACAGCATCACCAAGCCGGTGGTCAACTCCCCCTGCTGATTGAGCTCAGCGGGCATGTCGTCGAGGCTCTCCTTCAGCAACTCCATCAAGCCTTGGATGAACTCCTTCTGCTTATTGACCTGATCGGGCATGCCGCCGAGGGATAACGACTCCAGCTCCGCCGGCTCGGCATGTTCGCCTCCACGGCTAGGGCGCTCCTGGGAGCCATCGCCTGCCCGTGAGAGATCTTCCAAGGTCTCTGCGTGGTGGCGAGCCCTCTCTTTTTTTCCCACAGCCTTGGTTGCCACTCCCTTGCTACGAGTAGTTCTCGACCTAGAGCTCTGCTCACTGGCCATGGCAACGACGGACGAAGAAGAAGCACTTATGAGGAGGAAAGGTAGAGTGATTTTCGGTTAGGTAGTTCCCCTTTTTATAACCTAAGTACTAGCACTAGTACTAATACCTGCATAGTGGAAACACGTTCTGGTTTGGTACGTACTACTAGTAGGTGTGAGCAGGCTTTCAAATGTGATGGGAACAAGGTAAAGTTTAATTGATGGTTTTGGTTTCGAGGCCCGAAACGGCTCCCGATGAGTTTAGCGGAACATAAATTTCAAGTACTACACTGCTCAAATATTATGTTACTGTCAAAAATTGGCATAAAATACGAAGGAGACCAATGGAAGTACTACTAGCAACCCACGATTTAACTACTCGCATGCGTGCAATGGAGTAATAATCTCTTTCTTCCGCCCTCACGTCCACTCAATTTGCATGCACTGTATTAATTGACCATCAATGAAGTGACGACTTTACACGCATCAAATTATCACATGGGGTGGATCTTGGTACAAAATTGCGTCCGCCTGTGTACCCGCGTGTGCGTGCGAGGAATGAGTGCGTGCATGGTGTGCATGCACATCTTCGCTTCGTGCATGTACCGCCAGTATGGCTCAGGGAGGACGAGTACATTCTTCTGGAACCAGCAGCACGTCACTGTGATCAATCCATGCAAGGAAGTCGCGACAATGCCTACACATGTGCCATGTGGCTTCATGAACTGTAAGAGAGACACTGTGTAGCGTGCCATTGGTATTCTAATTTACGTGTTTTGCACATACTTGAAGTACTAATAAGGTACACGTGCATTGCACGCATCAGATTTTGCAACCAAATTATGAATAAATACCACACTATAGCATGTAAGCTCTGAGTGATATATGCCTGATGTAGCCCTTCGTTTAATTCTTATAGTTCATCTCATTCAAAATCAATTAGTTTTTATAAAAAATCTAAGAACGCAGGAATAGGAAAAACATGGGATTATAGTGGAATGTTGTCTTGAATCCTACATGATTGTACGAGTGTTTGATTGTGCATAGAAAAAACGCAGAATTCTTTCAAAGAGGTTTGAGTGGATGGGATGTTTCCTATGAAATCTAGTGCAAATGAATCATATGGAAAAATTCCTATGGTTTACAATCCTACGAATCAAACAACCAAGATAGGAAAAATTCCTAATGATTAGCATCCTCCAAAATTCCTTTGAGAATCCTTTGAATCAAAGAAGCCCTTAATCTATTTTATGATTCATGGAAGTGTGCGTTGTAAAGCATAAAGTAAAAACAAATAATGGCAATTCAACTAGAAAAAAGTTTCGGTAGTTATGATACGGAAGATTCTAGAACAAAAGAGAACCACTATTGTTTTGAGGTTTGTGCATTATGCTAAAGTACAACCATGGAGTCTGCTAGATTGTACATGTGGCAAAATCCGGTGGGGGCTAGAAGATGGTGCGAGGGGCCGAGTGGAGGGAGACTATGAAGGAATGCTCAAGTGCGAGATCGATATTTAGAGAGAGAGGGCGAACACGTGTGCTGATGCGCGCAGTGGCGGAGCCATGAAAAATAAATGAGCTAGGGGGACAAGCATTGCTAAGAGGAGGGTCAATTCATGAACTTAAACCATTTTTAGCAGCAATTGTCTAATGATCTCATTCATATTAGCCTTGATATATAGTGATGTTAGGGGGGAGGGCGGCTTTTGCATCACATATCTATATCTATACCCCTATATATATTATATTTTATATTTTTTTAATATTGTGTGCGGGTAACTTTAACTTTGAAAGATGGTCGTTGGATGAGGCGAATCCGATGGCCCAAAGATGGCAAATTTGAGCACTACTAGCCATTGGATATCACCTAGATTCCACCAGATTTCCCCACAT
The DNA here is from genome assembly GCF_018294505.1 of Triticum aestivum. Taxonomy (NCBI): domain Eukaryota; kingdom Viridiplantae; phylum Streptophyta; class Magnoliopsida; order Poales; family Poaceae; genus Triticum; species Triticum aestivum. Next base: position 520,103,885 of record NC_057806.1, on the reverse strand, counting down.
GTATAATCTAGAAGACTCCATGGTTGAACTTAAGCATAATGCACAAACATCAAAACACAAGCACTTCTTATTTGTTCTAGAATCTTCTGTATCAGAATTTCCCAAATGTTTTTCTACATGATTTTCCATTATTTGTTTTTACTTTATGTCTTACGACGCACAATTCCATGAATCTTAAAATAGATTAGCTTTCTTATAAAAACTAGATGTTTTTGAATGAAATGAACTATAAGAATTAAACGAACATCTACATCATGCATATATGACTCAAATCTTACATGCTATAATGTGGTATTTATTCATAATTTGGTTGCTAAATCTCATGTGCGCAATGCACGTGTACCTTACTCTAGTCTAAATGGTGTTTGTGTGTGTGTTGTGCGTGTTGAGGTGCAAATTGTCTTTTTTTGGGGTACACGTTAAGCTTGTTCTTCCGAAATTTCAAGCCGCGCCTTGTTATGCCGAAAATTGAAGCTAGCGTCTCTGTCTATCGTGTTGCGAAACTCCCGCCTCTTCAACCCGCACCTTGTTAGCCCGAAATATTTAAGATATATCTTTGTCTCGTTGTGCTCCGACAACTCCCTCCATCTCAACCCGCACCTTGCTATTCCGAAATTACAACGCGCGCGAAAACTCCCACCTCCTGTGAAATCCCGACACGCGAAATGCCCGTGGTACCCCTGAACCGAAAGAACCACCTCAAATCGGTGGGGGTACTTTCATAACTTTCCCCACATTTCGGACAAGCGCGTCTCTAAGCCATGGTTCCCCACTGCCATCCCATCAGCCCACCCATTCGTACACCGAGGCCGCGAAAACCCGTGACGAAACCCCACACCCTGCTCCATCCGCCACCCAGCCGGAGCCTCTTCCCCGACGACGTCTTCCACAGCAACACCTCGACGTCCCTCATCCAACGTACCGGATGAAGATCCGTCGTCGATCTCATCGTCCTGCCGGTTCAGCCACACCGTCCTCCACTTCTAAGGAGCTGCCCCGATGTTCCCCTCATCTTTTGCGCCACCTCCATTCCCACACACCGTCTTCACCTGCACCGCCGGAAGATCATCATCATCACCGTTTCCTCAGATGAAGCTGTGGCCTAATCGGCGCCACCAAAGAGGTTGTACACTAATCACCGCATTTTCTTCTTGATTCGATCTCACGGTGCTGCCGGCGCTTGGTCTCAAGCCGACACGGCGCGACTCCATCCACGGCGGTGTCGCCGGCCACTTCCTCCACAGTGTCGTTCCCTCGGCGGTGACGTCCACATCAGTAGGACCTGCTGCTACTTTAGCTCTCGCTCGCGCTGCTGCTCTGCTCTTGCTCTCAGTCCCCTGCCTGGTCTGCTCTTGCTATTGCTCTTGCTCGCGCTGCTGCTCTCGCTCTTTCTCTTGCTTGCGATGCCACTGCGATTTAGCTACACTTCACACCGATGCCGCCGGGGTGAAGGAAGAACCAGCCGCAGCGGGGAGGGGGGCTCGCCGAAGAGGTACCCCACTATCTATCTTAGGGTTCAGGATGGGGGCGGTGGTTGCCGGCGGTGGCGGGGCGGTGGCATGGGGATCGCCAGAGA